>NC_141027.1:22175000-22440000 GCF_052040795.2 Danio rerio
AGGGGATTTGGCCGGGGTTATACTTCTACTCTTTACGAGAAGTGCCAAGGGATTTTGAATGATCACAGAGAGTAAGGACCTCGGTTTAACGTCCTATCCGAAAGACAGTGTTCAGACGACAGGTTGAGTGCCCCCTGCTGGCCTCACTAACCAGGGGTGGACTGGCCATCTGGCAGACCGGGCACTTTCCCGGTGGGCCGACGTACTTTTTGGGCCAGGCTGATCATCATCTTATGATCTGATCGGCCCATAAAAGGCTTAGCAGCCTATTGTTTTTTTTTCTGCCTTATTAATTGACGCTGCTGTGATCTGTGACTCTCTGAAAGTAGATGCTTTTTTTCCCGGACAGACAGACCGGGCCGGCCCATGTGACACTCTGCAGCCCATTGGCTCTTTTCGGTATTGACATTGGGCTGGCCCAATCACAAACTCCTATTTTGGACTCCGTGTGAGCGTGCATCGTCTGTGTGTATTTGTCAAAATAATCGAGAGTCAGGGAGAAGAAAAGCAAGGGAGGCGCAGAGAAATTGCGTTTTCGGCGTTTCATTTAGCGGTTCTGAAAAGTTCTCCGTTCATTTTAGTACACGGCTAAAAACGCAAATCACGTGACCACACACACACTCTCTGCCTAGAGTTGCAGCCAGTAGTTCAGCGGGTGAGCATAAACCCCAGGTGAGAGTATAGTGCACGTCAGACAGACAGTTCATCTGCTGGATCTGATCTCACTATAGTTGTTAAACGTGATATTGAATTCATCTTGTTGTCTCTATCTAACTATTCTTATGTCTTTTGAATCACTTGTTCTCAGTTAACTGTTTTGGCTGAGTGCAAAGATAAGCTAATATATTAATTTATGTAACATACACTGATTCTGCATATTGATTGCTTACCTTTATCGTTTAAATTTAATGTATGTTATACTGTTATAATGGACATTATTGGTTATTAAAACTCATATTCTGCAAAAGGGACAGGGTAAAGATCATTCTTTTCAATGAAAATGAAAGGAGACAGTTATATTTAAGCCCTGTTTTGTTATAAATTTGCAGAGTGAAGATGACGCTCATATAAATATGCAGCTACATGAGGCTGTTTGGTGTCTGTTAATCATAATATCAAATTGAAACAAATTTTACTTATATTATGTTTTCATTGTTTAGATAGTGAAACAGCAAGCAGGATGAGGTGAAAGAGGTTAAAATGTAACACTGTTCCCTTTGAAGATTTACACATGCATTAGCAGGCAGTTTTTGTTATGTTTATTATTGAATATAGGCTGAATAGTGAACAGTGTATTGAATAAGCTAAATTGGCTGTAGTGTATGAGTGTGTGTGAATGAGTGTGTATGGGTGATTTCCAATATTGGGTTGTGGCTGGAAAGGCATCTGCTGCATAAAACATGCTGGAATAGTTGGCAGTTCATTCCACTGCGGCAACCCCCGATAAATAAGGGACTTATGCGAAGAAAAATGAATGAATAGTGTATTTTTTAGAACTCAACAAATATCTTTATGGACAGTATACAGAAATTAAATTGAGATTAAAGTTTGTATTTATTTATTTATTTCATATATATGGCTTTTGTGTTTTATAGAATATGAGTTGATAAAAATATTGGACGCGCATAGATAGATAGCATTTTGATTGAATTTAGTGGGCCGCTCTGGCCCAAAATGCCAGGGCCGATTTTTTGCCCCAGTCCAGCCCTGTCACTAATACCACTTTAAACAGCAACCTAGTTTTTACTACATGGTTTCCCATCCAGGTACTGACCAGGCTCAGTCCTGATAGTGGTGATATTAAAAGTAACAAGTTCTAGTGGAATGAGGGTGTTTGTTTTGATTTGTTGTGTTCGGATTCATTAAATCTGTACAAAAGTTAGTTTAAGCTGTGGGATGTTGACTATTTTTCAAAGTATCAAGATTTCATATACTTCCATTAAATCTGTAGGCTGTATATGTTGTTTTATCTGTTTGTTGTTGTGTTAGTTGTTCTGTAAAATGAAGTAGAAAACAGTCATGAAATTTGACTGTTTTTACACCATCAACATTACAAAATACAAGCCTATGAGAATAGTTGATTAATGTCTTTATAAGAAATGCATACACATTATTATATTATATTATATTATATTATATTATATTATATTATATTATATTATATTATATTATATTATTATATTATATTATTATATTATATTATATTATATTATATTATATTATATTATATTATATTATATTATATTATATTATATTATATTATATTAATGGTGCTCAATTATCCACATTTTTAACTGTCCTACATGAACCAAAGCATCATGATCCCGAGACCCTGAGTGAGGTGAGCCATGAACAACACAAACTCTAAACAGATGGCCTTGTTTAGGGCAACTGCGGACAGGGAAGAGGACTCCATGGATTCAGGGTCCTAAAGTCTATAGTTTTCAGTCCACCAGATCCAGGCCGAGGTGTTGATAGACTGGTGTTGAGTGAGAAGTTGTGCTCAACACTGTCTGCCTGAACGATTTATAAAGCGCCTGTGACACGAGCGCAAGGTGAGACGAGGGAAAGCGAGCATGAAGCTGTACATTTCAAGTGTGTGAGCGTTGATAATGATGTGACACACAGACTGAATAATGAGCTCGGCTCAGGTGGACACACACCTTTGTCTGGACACCCACCCTTAGGCTGAAGCGAACACTAATCACACACTCGCAAATTTTAAAAAAACAAATTTTACTTATATTATGTTTTCATTGTTTAGATAGTGAAACAGCAAGCAGGATGAGGTGAAAAAGGTTAAAATGTAACACTGTTCCCTTTGAAGATTTACACATGCATTAGCAGGCAGTTTTTGTTATGTTTATTATTGAATATAGGCTGAATAGTGAACAGTGTATTGAATAAGCTAAATTGGCTGTAGTGTATGAGTGTGTGTGAATGAGTGTGTATGGGTGATTTCCAATATTGGGTTGTGGCTGGAAAGGCATCTGCTGCATAAAACATGCTGGAATAGTTGGCAGTTCATTCCACTGTGGCAAACCCCGATAAATAAGGGACTTATGCGAAGAAAAATGAATGAATAGTGTATTTTTTAGAACTCAACAAATATGTTTTTTTAATAAATATCTTATCTATCACCCTTAGGCTGAAGCGAACACTAATCACACACTCGCTCGCTTAGACACATGCACAAACCTGCGGCCAAAGCAAAAAATCAATCCTGTTTTTAGCAGCCTAATGCTGCCATGTTCGCAAATAGTATAAAAACCTGATAAACACCCATATACATTTAGCTCACGAATTAAGAAAACAATTGCTTGTACCAAAGCTAATTATGCTAATCATGCTAAATGCTAATTATGCTAATCATGCTAAATTATGCTAATCATGCTAAAAGACTAAGGGTGCTTTCACACTTGGTTCATTTGCCTGGACCGTACCCAAGTTCGATTGTCTCCCCCTGCCACCTCCTCGGTTGGTTTGTGTTCACACTGTCTTTTTTCCTTCTGAACCCCGGTATGCTTACGTCATCGAGCTGCTGTTTTGTTTACGGCCGTTCCTAGGTGACGGTCACGAAAGCAAGAACCGAAAGGGAAAGACGTTCTCACATCGCGGTCATTCCGCTTTTACTGAAGCTTTTGGTTTTGGACATACAGAAA
This sequence comes from Danio rerio, assembly GCF_052040795.2. Taxonomy (NCBI): domain Eukaryota; kingdom Metazoa; phylum Chordata; class Actinopteri; order Cypriniformes; family Danionidae; genus Danio; species Danio rerio. Next base: position 22,178,663 of record NC_141027.1, read on the forward strand.
GCGACTTGCGTCCATCTGCTGCAAAAATGTTATAAACATTCAGAACATCACACAGTGTCTGCAGGAGCTGTTTTTGGAGGAGACAAGCAGACATCACTGTGTATCACTGTGTTTGCTCTGGCTCAGTCCCGCACGTGTCACCAAGGTATGAAACGTGACACACACACAAACACGAACGAACGTTATGAAAACGATAGTTTGTTGTACAGTTGGCGGTTCACTTCCATGATTTGGTACGATTGCATTCACATCAGAAGTGAACTGTACCAGAGTTCGCATAAACCCTACCCCAGACCACCTCTTTCAGGCGGACTCGGACAAAGCTTTTGAGCATTAAAACAATAAAAGTGTTAAAAATTTACCATTTTGTACATTACAATATTTTATTTTTATATTTTTTTCCAAGTAAAAAAAATTATATTATACATTTTTTTTTAAACATTTTTCGGGGTTTTCACCTTTATTCATAAGACAGTGAAAGGATCGGCAAAGGACCTTGAGCCAGGAATTGAACTCTGATCGCCCTGAGCACCTTGGTGCTACAGTATGTGTCGACTCACTAACCACTAGGCTATTGGCTCCAACAACCACATTTTTTAAAACATGATTTACAAATAATAGTTTATTAAGATTTAGGGCCCTATCATACACCAGGCGCAATGTGGCGCAAAGCGCGACGCAATTGTTGTTTGTGAGTTTTATCTTGGTGCAAGAGTCATTTTGACGTTTTGCGCCACACTGTTTAAATAGAAAATGCATTTGCGCTCATACAGTATGTGCGCCCATAGGCGTTCTGGTCTAAAAAGGAAGGCGTTCTGAGGCGCATTGCTGGCGCTTTGCTATTTTGAGAAACTATAATAGATTTTTCAATGGACCAGAACAAAGCCGGTCTATTGTCCAGATCAGAGCGAGTTAGTCGTGCACTTTGCTTACGCACTGCTTAATACACACAAGATGTAGAGCAATACGCAAATATCTTTACATATGAAAAAAATAAAAACATTAAGGATATATATAGGATATAATAAGGATATATATAGGATATAAATATAAAGGATTAAAATATTACAAAACATATTATTTTCTAGCCTATATAAATTTAAAAACCGTACTTTCATGTCTTCTTCATCTCGGTGGCTTTGTCAGTTTATTCGTGACAATTTGCTCTTGTATAATGTTATTATTATTAGCAGTATTATTTATTATATCCATATTTATATTTGTTTTAATAAAAACAAGCTTAGATTTTCCCACCTGTCAGGTTTCAGACCATATGGGGCACAGTATGTAAATTAGGATATAACTTTTTATAACACACTTCGTTATTATTGTCCATTTATTCGTTTGCTGGAAATTAGAAGTGAATTTAGAAATAGTTTTGAAACAAATCTTTATGCTTAACAAACAAAATTAATTATTTATAGGCTAATTGATGTCTGTGCGTACAAGGTTTCCTAATCCACGAGAGCGAAAGTGAAAGTAGATAATGATAAAGCCTTATCTCTCATTCTCGCGCTGCAGATGCTCTGTTTAACTGTTTTCTTGCTAGTGAAACACTTACAATTTAAGTCGTCATATAAATAGCACTTTTTCCACTTACAAAGTCGTCATGTAAATAGAAAATGCACCATGGCGCAACGCAACTGGCTCTTAAAGGGAATGGGAGATGAGACTCTGATTGGTTAATTCTCAAAACACAACTATAACTCATTAAGAAAATAAGCTCAGCCCTTTTAGACCATGCACCACGTCGCAAAGTGGATTTTTTTCGTCTTTGGGAAAAGTGGATTCTGACACACCCTAAATGCGCTTGCGCCCTGGGCTTTGTACTTTGCACATGGATCGTCAAAATACAGCCCTTAGAGCAATAGAAATTTGATGACATATTAGGTGACTCTATTTAAGGATTCGAGCGAATCCCCAAATAAAATGTAATTGTCATTAAAAGTATGTATGGCGACGCAGTGGCGCAGTAGGTAGCACAGCAAGAAGGTCGCTGGGTCGCTGGTTCGTTCCTCGGCTCAGTTGGCATTTCTGTGTGGGGTTTGCATGTTCTCCCTGCGTTCGCGTGGGTTTCCTTCGGGTGCTCTGGTTTCCTCACAGTCCAAAGACATGCGGTACAGGTGAATTGAGTAAGCTAAGTTGTCCGTAGTGTATGAGTGTGTGCGTGAATGTGTGTGTGGATGTTTCCCAGAAATAGGTTGCGGCTGGGAGGGCATCCGCTGCGTAAAAATGTGCTGGATAGGTTGGCGGTTTATTCCACTGGAATGGCGAAGTGGCGACCCCGAATTAATAAAGGAACTAAGACGACAAGAAAATGACTGAATGAATAAAAGTATATATTGTGCAACAATCCTTCAAACCATTTTACCCATTTGATGCGTGAAATGTATGATCACATGATTTTTTTATTTTTTTATTCTTCCATTTTTTTACGTAAACATTATTTTTAAACAAAAAACACTTAACTTACATTTAATATGCATTTAAAATATATGTAACTCACTCACGTAAAATTTATTTGATTCATAAATCAAGTATATAAAGTACAAGTGAATAGATTACTTTGTGATAGTTATTTATATGTATGTCTCAAAACTTATGAATAGACTAATGGACAGAGAGATTAACAATCACTATTCATTTTTAAGGTTGGCTTTTATCTGAGACCTTTCCTTGAACTTACTGTATCATTGTCATGACTAGTTATGACTGGCTTATAGTTATAATGGAGTTACTTCATATTTAAACTGTGGACGCTTCAACATGCAACTTTGTTTTTTGTTCTATTTCTGTTTTCTATAATGCCGTGGCAGAACAACAGCATAAACTACTATGAAAAGGATCACCTCAGGTGCTGATAATGTGCTTTCTTCAGTGTTAATCGTACTAATGATCATCTTTACATTGACACCAATAATCCACTTTTATTACAATTACAACAATTGTCTGATTAAGAGTCTACCAGGTAAACAGCAATTTTACCTTTATTTTATCCAATTAAGGTCAAAATCGACTTCAACAGAAATAGAATTAAGATGTGAAGTATTCCAATTTTAGTGGCATTATTGAAGTGCAGTACAGAGATGTAAACACCGCAATCAAACTATTAGCGTGGTATAGGATTTTCGGTCCCACTTTATATTAAGTGGCCTTAACTAATATGTACTTACACAGGATTTAATAGTTTGCTACAATGTACTTATTGTGTAAATACATGTATTTACTGTGTACTTATGCTTGATTAAATATATGTATGTAACTACATCTGTAATTAACTTTTGTAATTACATTTGTAAATACACTGTTGACCATCCCTAACACCTTAACCCACCCTTAAACCTACCCATAGCACCAAACCTGTTCATAACCCAACCTCTATCCCAACTCAAAAGCACCACAAGTGTTCTCAAATACATTATAAACACAGTAAGTACATTGTATTTATTTTTTAATGTAAGTACATAGTAGTTAAGGACACTTAATATAAAGTGGGACCGGATTTTCAATGTGTTTTGTGACAGGATAGTCTATACACACATGACTGTTTGACACTATTGTCTTTTTTCCCATATGGCTTGCAGTATTAAATTCCATTAAAATTACACTTTTCCAGCAGTTCATACTTGCATCCAATATCTCGTTTTTCGAGGGGGCATGAACAAAATGTTCTTTAATAAAAGTAAAAAGAGCCAAACTGCAATTAAAGTCGACAAATTAAAAATGAAACACCCGAAATGACATGAAACTCTAGTGGAAATATGGATAGTGCGGTGACGCAATGACATTAATCAAATTATGTGCTTTAACATGTAAAACAGGATCATGAAAAAACATTCAAAAAGCAACTCATGTAGACACCTTAATCAGATTATTATCTTATTCAGATTAAGGCAAATAATTCAATTCCTGATCTCCATATAAATGTAGCGAGTTTGAAGACCATTTTACTTAACACTTTTTGCTATACTGAAAGCTGCAGCAGATAGTTTACCTCAGATCTTAAATAACTAGCAAAACAGTTTGAAAATAAAAGTCAGAACTGTGATTCAGTGCAAACCAACAGCATCCATCAATCAGTTGCCTACAGTGTGTACTTTTAACAATGTTAAAGAGGTTAAACATGTATCGATTACAAAACTTACCATTTGGTTGTGAGTGTGATCATATTATTTAAATGTTTCTGCCATGTCACATCGCGTTTGGTGCAGACAGACACATTGCTTGTCGATGGAATCTTGTTGCATCATGTATAGCTAGGACAGGGTGTTACACAGTACTGATTAAACCTTCATGGGTCAACAATTCAGAACAAGAGAGGCCAGAAGCTTTCAAGGATCCAACCAACAGTTTATCAACGCAACAAAACCATTGAATGTCAACTTGAGGAACGAGGAGAAGTAAAACTGGGAAATATTTGCAGAGCTATTTTTAAATCCCAATTGTCACACTCCCAAAGACCTACAGGTAAAAAAAAACCCAGCAAGACCAAGAAGAAAGAAAAAAAAGAAGAAAAAAACAAAACACAGTCTTTGGTAAACACAAGAAAGAACATCAGGGCAAAAAAAGCACACATTGCTCTCAAGAAAGCAGTTCAAAAAAACGAACAGCAATAATAGCAATATCCAAGATAAAAGATGACAAAATGTGCTGATCCATGTGTGTGTATCTGCGCTTTTCTGACTTTTCTCCCCACTGAAGCATTTTATTTCTCAGATTTATTGGTTGGTCTTTAATACGGCATCCAGACAACTATTCACACTGACAAAACCCAGTGAAAACACCTCTTTGTCTTTGTGAGAGTTGGAGATAAGTTTAAAGCCTAATAATCGCTCAGGGTTTTGAAAAACATCATAAAGCAACTGCAGTAAAATTGTGCTTCAGACAGCGCTATCGGGGTATTACATTTCAAAACCACTGTTCTTCTCTCATTTAATCAAGATACAGGGCTTCTTTTTTCCCTTCAGAAGTTGCGTGTCTCTCTCCAAAGTCAAACGAGAAAGTTTCACACAAAAACACAAACACACACATATATATATGTATGCACATGTGGCTCTCATCACTACCAAAGAAAGGCTGTTTAATTCTCCAAAAAAAGACTTTCTTTAAAAAAAGACAAGAAAAAAGGAAAAACATGCAACAAAAATACCTTCATCTCGGGGCCGGTTGAGTGTCGATTCATCGTGTTTTTTTGTGAGCGGACCTAGGGTTAAGACAAAAAGGAGGGAAAAAGAGAAAAGAGAAAATTCAAAAAAAGAAGATTACTGTGGCAAGAGAAAAATCAAAAAGAAAACAAGAAAGAGCAAAAACCAAGAAATCAGCAAGAGGTTATTGTTCTCATTCTTTTCAAGAGGTGACAAAAAGAGCAAAGCAAAGGCAAACAACAAAAAGCATCATAAACACAGAATAACAAGAAAGACACAATCGGCTACAGGATCAAAGAAGTTTGATGTTAGCTCTGTGAATATTCTCGCCATTGTTCTCGCAGGCCTTTTCTTTAACGCCTGCTTTACTCGCTACAGTTATGACCGCTTGTTCAGCTTCCGGGGATGAAGGAAAAATCAATGTGGAGGAATAGGGAATTAACCTCTGAGGTATGAAAAACAAGAATTCCCATTCCCACCCCAGTCCTCTGTCGCTCCTCTAGCTGCGGTCAAGCTACCATCCGCCTCGCTTTGAAAATGTGAGAGGTGCTAGAAAAGAGGACCTGAGGCAAGGAGGGCAGAACACACCAGGCACGTGTTCTCTCTTACACACACACACACACACACACACACACACACACACACACACACACACACACACACACACACACACACACACACACACACACACACACACACACACACACACAGCCTCTGGGGAAACAGAAGCAGAGGGTGCCGCACTCACAAATACAGTACACACACTGTGTTGACACAGTTGTCTTTTTGTGTAAACTGAAGCCTTTCTATACATACACAGCACAAAAACAAAACTTCAATACCCACAAGCTTTTAGAAATAATGCCTTGAATCATTTTTTATGTAATGTTCTGAAACACTTGCGAACAAAAATACACTATTAAAAACTAATCTTTGAAAGTATCTGGAAATCACCATCTAACTTAACACAATCAATGTATATTATATTATATTATATTATATTATATTATATTATAGTAAAAAGTTTAATTTAAACAAAACTACAATAAGAATAAGAAATGAAGACAAATCTAGGAAATCCATTAAATCCAGAATTTCTTTTTTGTTGTTCCATATATACAAAACAGTCAGGTACAACTAGACATTAAAGACTAGAAAGGCTTCTAACCTCAAGGAACATTTTTTTTTTTTTAATAGCAGAGAATGCATTATAAAGTTATTTTTAGACCCTTTTTAGGCTCCCTTCTTTGTGAGCTGACCTGAAAAACATCTGCCGAAGAGAGAAACACAGTAAAATAGAGATACATATAGAAAAATAATGAAGAGGTCTCTCTACTGGATATGGCTGTCCTTTCCAGACATTAAAAAAAATAAAAAAAGGGGGGGGGGGGGGGGGGTTGAGAGAAAGAGGAAAGAATGCAGGAATGTGTGAAAAAGACAGGTCAGATCACTCTCGCGATAGAGTAAAACCAGGGACAATGTGTGTATTGGATGACCAAAGGGAAATATGTTGTCAATCAAGCACACAGGAGACAGTCCTGCCATCTGCCAGTGAGTTTACAGACGCATATGTGAGTCCACTATACTGATGCCTCTTTACTTGACAAAATCTGCTGCACATGCTTTAAAAAAAAATTAGACTATAGGTAGAAATGCAATTGAAAGGTTATATAAATTATGATACAGTTAAAAAAAATACAGTAAACAAAATATTTTGTGACACCACAGTATATATGATAAACTCATAATATGAAATAATACTTTTTCTTTTGTCACCTAATAAGCTTCTGCGTGATTAACTAAATGGCGCAGAAGTTTGGATTGCAAATAAATTAAATTACAAATAGTCAAACTACTGTAATTGAGTACTTTTTCCCAGGATTTGTACTAACTAGTTTTTAAAAATGCGTATTTTACTTTCCCTTGGGTACATTTATTGTGCAGTATTGGTACTTTTACTACTTTCCTTCAACCTGCAGTCACTACTTTATTTTCTTTCTTGTCTATGGGGATTAGAAAAAACCAATCATGTATGTCCTGTCCAATCAAATCACACATTGAAGTAAAGAGGTAAATCCCATCATAACAAACTACCTTAAGACATGGGGGATTTATAATTGCAGCTAACTGTGCATTTAAAGTGTCCAAAAAGATGTCCAAAATCTTTACATGCATAGAGTTAGAGACTTCTTAGATGCATGTCACAGATGAAAAAATGACAGATGTTTATTGTTTGAAGACCGAAATGGCCTTAAACACCCAGCAGGCACAAGACTTCAACATGTTGTCAGATTTCAAAGTTGTACCCCAACGTTGAAAATCGGGTTAATGTCAGAACTCAACATCAGGCTGACGTCACTGTCAAACGTCCAAACTAATATCAACCAAATATCAATGTCTAATGATGTTTTAGCTTGATGTTGTGAATGGGGACGTTACCACTATATGACGTCTATCAGACATTGGAGTTTGGTTGCCATAACTGATGAATAAAGGTCAATATTTAATGTCAATATGATGTTGGTTTAAGATGTTGGCTTAACATTGGATTTTGGGCAATTTCTAACACAACCTAAAATCAACAAAATATCATTGTCATTTGACATTGTTATTGGACATCAAAATGATGTTGTCCTTAGACGCTGGCTGGACATTGAATTTTGGTCACCTGACATTAACCTAAACCAAACTTAATATTAATGTCTTATGATGTTGTGTGCCTGCTGGGCAATAACTAAATGCACTACAGAATGTTACACACATCCACAAATTGCATGTAAATCATCTGCTTTTTACAGCGTAACACTAAAGTTACTTTACGTAAAGTCTACTTTTTACTTATACTTTGAGTAATATTTACAACAGATACTTTTACTCCACTTAAAATACATTTTCAGGCAAATAATGGCACTTTTACTTAAGTATGATTTTTCAGTACTCTTTCCATCACTGCATATACAGTTGAAGTCAGAATTGTTAGCCCCCCTGTTTTATTTCCCCTAATTTCTTAACAGAGAGAACATTTTTCAACAAAAATTTCTAAACATAATAGTTTTAATAACTAATTTCTAATAACCTTATCTTTGCCATGATGACAGTACAGTAAATACTTTTTTATTAGATATTTTCTATACAGCTTCACACTTCTATACAGCTTAAAGTGACATTTAAAGGCTTGACTAGGATAATTAGGTTAACTAGGCAAGTTATTGTATAACATTTTTTTTTCTGTAGACTATTGAAAAAAAAATAGCCCAAAGGGGCTAATAATATTGACCTTAAAATGGATTTTAAATTAAAAACTGCTTTTTTTAGTTGAAATAAAACAAATACGATTTTCTCCAGAAGAAAAATTATTATCAGACATACTGTGAAAATTTCCTTGCTCTGTTTAACATCATTTGGGAAATATTTAAAAAAGAGAAAAAAAAATCAAAGGGGGCTAATAATTCTGACTTCAACTGTTTATTACATTTGCAACAGCAGCGTGTTATATTCTCAGACTGTGTATATACTGGAGTACCAGGGCTCTGTACCTGCTCTGCCATAACAATTAAAACAGCAGCAGCAGCAGCAGCGTAGCAGATCTAAACCTCCAAGACCAAATACATCAACATTTCCATATACATATTTATTACCATGCTAAATCCACAGAGTGTTCATAACAGAAATAAAATAATTGTGTGTATGTGTATGAACACAAACACTACTTTTCAAAAGTTTCAAGTCAATATGTTTTTAATTATTTTTTAATGATTTTGAAAGATGTGTCTTATGTTCATGAAAACATTTACTTTACACATTAACATTGTAATGAAACATTTTCAACGTCATTGCAGTATTCTGTATAGCTCATTATTATTATTATTATTTTATTATTATTATTATTATTATTATTATTACTATTATTACCAATATTTTCTTTGCCTTAGAAGACAAGAATTATCATTAGGATTGCTAAAAATATATACTACATTATTTTATTATCAATTTAATTAATTTTGTTTTTGTTATTTTTATTAGGATTCTTGGATGAAAAGGATGTTCAATAAAAAAACTATTTATTTCAATAAGAACATTAATGTAACATTTTAAATGTTTTAGTAAAGCATTTAATTAATTTAATGCACCCTCACTGAATTAAAGCTTGAACTGCAGTATTACAATATATACCCTCATGTCTCATCATTACAATTTCTAGAGCTATATATAGAATTACTCTCTCACCTTAGACTTTCAACCTTTCAAAATCAATTCCCTCCAATCTGAGGCTCATTTCTTCTTTCCACTCTTATTTTTACCCGAATGGAGATATTGCACCTAAATTCATCCACCTCCAATCCATTTGACCACCCCTTGCCTTTCTCATATCCATTTCCTCTCTCTTCACTGCTGTGCGTCTCCCATCCTATTTTTTTTTAACTATCTCTCTTCATCATTTCACTCACCATAACCTTTATTTTCCAGGCCTACCTTTCTCTCTTCTCTCTGGTGAAGTGCTTGCACAATCTATTATTTCAGCCCCAGTTCCTTATGCTGACCTTGCTCTGCCCTCTGGTCTTAAAGTCGGCTTGAACCTGAAGTTCCTGCAGACTTTACTTCAGTAATCTCACACATTTTCAGCTGAAACAGAATACTGAATAGCTCCTCACCATCTCTTGCTCACAGCTAAAACTAATGATTTGGAGAAAAGTGCTTAAGAATATTTTGTCAAATTATACAAAATCCAAGATATACAAAAATGGAATTAATAATGTTATTATTGTTAATACTAATATATTTAGAGCAGCTACAGGTGAGAATATGTGAATATTGTTTTGTAACTCTGTTTACAGGGTCAAAGATTCTTGTATTTTTGTTTGTGAATGTTGTTATAGTCACAATGATGTAAAATTGTGACTATAACGAAGTATGAAGTATTTGTTTATTTTATTTTATTTTATTTTTACCATTTATTATAAATGATGTAACAAAATCTATAATGATGCATGTTGACCATTTAATTAATCAGCCCTTGTAATCTGGAATAAAAATATTTTCTCCATTTGCAACACCTTCTCTTCTCTGCCACGAGGGCGGGATAACATAAAACTCCCACCAGTAGCAAACCACCATCATCCACTTAAATCCTGTCCTACATTAATTCTCAATGCAATTGATGTAAAAGTTACATGGCAAAAAAGAAAAAAAAGGACTGTCACAACTTCTGTTTTAACACCGACTCACTCACAAACTGTTCAGTTCTTGTCAAAATGTTTCACTAAATTAAAGTTTGTCTAGCGCCATTTTAATCACTATATTTTCTGTAAAACAAGTCTCATGTATTAAAACTGCTGTCCTGAATGTCATTTATTAATAATGGCCGAAGTATATAGCGCTAAATTATGTTCATAAACATCTATTTACAGTAAAACATTGAGAAACAGGATTTCAGATTAGAAAAAGACTGACTGTGCAACAGTTTATGTTTCATTTTCCAATGATTCTTCTTTTTCTGTGGCCTTAAAAAAAATAAAAAATAAAAAAATCTGTAAATCAGTCAGGAACACTTTATTTTGATGGTCCATTTGAATATTAATAAACTGTCTGCTTAATATCTGCTGATACTGCTCCTTCAACAGACATTTAAATGACTATAAGAAACTTTGCAAGTACATATCAACTTAAACTTACCCTAACCCCAATCCCAACCTAACAATCAACTTATAATCTAACGGGAATTAGTTAGCATGTATATGCAAGGTAACTTAAATTAAACAAACGGACCATCAAAATAAAGTGTGACCCATCAGGCTAGTCAGGTGAAGATGTTGATCGCTAACCATATTTGTGATTCTTCTTAAAGGATTAGTTCAATAAAATATTTGGTAGTTAATTACTCACGTCATTCAGGTCATTACCATCCCCTGAGATCTTTGAACATTTTCAGAACACAAAGATATTTTAGATGAAATCTGAGAGTTCCCTCATCCTCCATAAACAGCAATGGTCCAGAGACGTTAGTCCAGAAAAGGAGCCAAAAACATAGTCAAAGTATTTAATGTGACTTTCTTGGTTTATTTGCAGCTCAAAGAACACTCCTGTTTGTCAAAGAAACAGTAAAAATGGCTGTTCATCTATTTCTTCTGCATCAGATTGGGATATATACAGACATAAAGACCTTACAAACATACATTGCACAATACAAATAAAACAAATTTTAATATGAATTTCAGCAAATAAACACCCTTTATATGTTAATGCCTTTATTAGGATTTTTATATCAATGTGTATATTCACTGTCTCATTTAGGGAAACTCCTGAGACAAATAAGTTATATCTCTGAACTTTAATGATAAATCTATATAAAATGTTGTGCTTCCCAGCTCCTTTATTCAGCTGCAATGACTTGTGGGACTTCTCGGCCGAGTTTTGCACTCAAGTCTGCAATGATGCATCCTTGATATCAAGAACACATCTGGGAACTTTCACGCGTCCTCCATTCTTGGGGTTTTGAGTTTTGAAACTGATCTTTGGCAATTGATGATGACGTTACATAAGAACACGACAATGCAAGATTGCTGAAAAACACATACTGAGAAACAGCCATTGTTTCTACACATTGATACACCGATGTGTGCACCCTCATAGAAAACAATGTTTAAAATTCTAAATAACATGGCGTGGTGGAATTCTAGTGCAACACTACAGTTTTTCTCACAAAATTATCCTTAGAGATTTGTATGATTACAGTTGAACCACTGAAGTCTCATGGAATATTTTGATAATTTTCCTGGTTCCATTTCTGGACTTTGAAGATCTTTTGAGTCTTGTGTCTCTGAAACTTTGAAATTGTTACTTCAGTCAGCAGATGACAATTTATAAAATTATATTGATAAAAATCTGTTGATGCTGTCCTTGTCACAAATATTAGCTGGAGTACCCACCCAACTCACTAAAAGGAATATGAGCTATATGAAAATTCCACTAGTCATTCATCTAGACCAGTGGTTCTCAAACTTTTTTCATCAAGTACCACCTTAGAAAAAATGTGTCTCTCCAAGTACCACCAAAATGAGTAGTATTGAAATACAGTAACGTAGTAGGCCCAGTAAAGCAGCTACAACTCTGCACAGTTAGAAAAATCATGGCAGATTACCTCAGAAATATAGGCTATATGTCATATATGGCATATTATATACATCATTTTTGGTAAACTTGGAAATGTGTGAAGCATGTACAAGACATATTTCATTCCTCCGCATACCACTAGAAGGAAGCCTGCGTACCACTAGTGGTACACGTACCACAGTTTGAGAACCACTGATCTAGACTACACCTCCCATCACGCTTTGCATCTCACAGCTGAATCTGTTTATTTTACAGGACCCTCTCTCACTCTCTCTTTCTCCCTCCTTCTCTCTCTCTCTCTCTCTCTCTCTCTCACTCTCTCTTTCCCTCATGCACACACACCACACACAGCTGCAGGTCATCATCACAGATTACACATACTATTTAAGCACCACATTCACTCATTGTGTTTTTGATTCTCTGACTGTTTCTTGATTTGTGATTGTTTGATGCCTGCTCTTACCTTGATTACTCTAGTGGATTACCTTGTATTATATTGTTTTGCAGCTGTTTGACCCCTAACTGGCTGACCATTCTTTATAAATAAAAGCTGCACTAGGAACTCCATCTATGTTGCCACATTACAGTTAAAAATAAAATCTCATATTCCAGAAAATACTTCATTTAACCATGTTTATGACATTCAATAATATCCCCTTTATTAATCAGGGGTCACCACAGCGGAATGCCCTTCCAGCCACAACCATGTTTATGACATAAACACTCACAATTAAACTTTGATCATACATTTGTGCCCAAGTGTTCGCACATCTGCAAACATGGCTAAACATACATGAACATGAGTTAGACGAGGTTTCTGTTTTGTGTGGATGAGATGCTCACACACACATTCACGCACACAGCGAGCCTCATCAGCAAATGCCAGTTGAATTACACACTCCCTCAGTGTTAGATGTCAGGGCTCGTAATCAGGCCGACCACAGGTGTCTGTGGACCGGAACGTTCTAGCAGGAATCAACCCTCTCCTCTGATATACCAAACGGGGGGATAGGAGTTCAATCTGCTACCTGTGGCTCACCCTCTTTACAGAAATATGATTCAGAAAATCAGCTTGAAAGAGGAATGAGATAGCCAGATGGCTTCCACCTGATGTTTTCGTGCCTCTCAGCTTCTCCTGAGTGGAAATGGCTAGAAATTAGAGTGGAGATAGAAAGAGAGCACCCAAGTGACTTTGATAGACTGGATATAATTGAGCTCTATTTAACAGCATTAAAGATGCCTGGTTATCCTGGTGTGAAATGTGTTTCTATTATACGACATGGGGAGATGTAAATGAGAATTAGAATTAGTATTAGAGGCATTTCTATTAAACCGAGTGTTGCCACAGTCCAGAGTGGATCTATAATGCTTTTGGAGGGTTTATTCTCTTTGATAAAGTGGTGAGGAACTGAGATGGAGAAAGAAAAGATGAATAGATACAGTGAAGAGAGTGAAGCAGAAAGACTTATTATGGAACAATAAAGACATTAGATGGCAATTACACAGTTCCTTAGTGGTGAAATGGTGAAAGCAAAATTATGAACTGATAATAAAAAACAAAATCACCTGTTGTTCGGAACACATTTGCCTTCCATTATGTAACATTCCTCATTTAAAAAGGGATAGAAAAAATGAAGGATGAGACTGGATGAACTGAATGGTCGGCTAATTAGGAGGGAACACGAGTTTGATAAACTAAAGCAATCCCTAAATAGCTACAGCACTTAACTATTAGCTAACATTATCCAAAAACATGCACAGCCTAAGCCAGGGTTCCTAATTCCAGGTCCCAAAGAGTTTAGTTCCAACTTAACAATTAAATGCACCTGAATCATATAATCAATGGCTTTCGTTTTTTTTTCTTTCTTTTTTTTTTTTTTTCTTGAAAATTAGAGCCAGGTGTGTTGGAGCATTTTCAGAACCAAACTCTGGCTGTTTTGGAAAGCTGAAAATACTCAAAAGTAAATGATTGAAAGGCAAATAACAGTCCAGATCCTATGACTGTGACATTGTGTCTACTATGATACCACCATCTGATTAATTAATCAGTAATGAAAATGTATATCTTACGCGTTGGATTCTGTAAAAATTCAGAAAAAAATAAATGCAAGAAATTAATATTATAATTAGAAATTTGATCATTTTACTTTCTTGCTAATAGTAATGAGATAGCTTTGTGTAGCTTTAAAGCATTTTTTTGAAGCTCCTATAAATGAAACTTCATAGCAGAAAAGTTTAACACCCTTTAAGAATATATATATATATATATATATATATATATATATATATATAAATATTTATATATTTATATATATATACATACAGTTGAAGTCAGAATTTTTAGCCCCCCTTTGATTTTTATTTTCTTTTTTGAATATTTCCCAAATTATGTTTAACAGAGCAAGGAAATTTTCACAGTATGTCTGATAATATTTTTAATTCTGGAGAAAGTCTTATTTGTTTTATTTCGGCTAGAATAAAAGCAGTTATTAATTTTTTAAAAGCCATTTTAAGAACAAAATTATGAGCCCCTTTAGCTATATTTTTTCCTGATAGTCTACAGAACAAACCATCATTATACAAAAACTTGCTACAATTAATTACCCTAACCTGCCTAGTTACCCTAATTAACCTAGTTAAGCCTTTAAAGGTCACTGTAATCTGTATAGAAGTGTCTTGAAAAATATAGTATTAGTTTCTGTCATCATGGCAAATATAAAATAAATCAGTTATTAGAAATGAGCTATTAAAATTATTATGTTTAGAAATGTGTTGAAATAATATTTTCTTCGTTAAACAGAAATTGGGGAAAAAATAAACAGGGGTTCTAATAATTCAGGGGGGCTAATAATTCTGACTTCAACTGTATACACACACACACACACACACACACACACACACACACACACACACACACACACACACACACACACATAACACACACATATATATATATATATATATATATATATATATATATATATATATATATATATATATATATATATATATATATATATATATATATATAGGATAGGACAGTATAGAAAACTGACAGGAAAATATGGTGAGCAGAGAGAGGGGAATGAATGATCGGCACAGGACCACAAGGTGGGCATCAAACTCAGGTCACCATGAGCACCGAAGTGCATGTGTCAACCACTACACCACTGGCGCAGACAAGTATATATATTTTTGTCAATTTCAATGGACATCAGATCAGAACAGCTTTACTTCCTGAACATTATACCAACATAAAATATATATATATATATATATATATATATATATATATATATATATATATATATATATATATATATATAATTACAGATACTCAAACTACTGTAATTGAGTAGTTTTTTCTCAGAAATTATAATTTACTAAGTAGCTTTACAAAAGTGTACTTTTACTTTCCCTTGAGTACATTTTTAGGGCAGTATCAGTTCTTTTACTTGATTATTTTCCTTCAACCTGCAGTCACTACTGTATATTTTCTTGCCTATAGAGGGATTAGAAAAATCATTCCTGTGATTCCCGTCCAATCAAATCGCACATAGAAGGTAAATTGCATCAAAATGAAGTACATTGAGACGTGAGCGATTTATAATTTCAGCAAACTGCTTGGAAGCATTAAAAGTGTCCAAAAGAAGAAGTCCAAAATCTTTATGAGCATTGACCCAGAGACAGTTTAGATGCATGTCACTGATAAAAAGATACTTTATGTTGACTGAAATGGCCTTTAACAACCAGCAGGCATAAGGAATGTCAAATTGACGTTGTACCCTAATGTTGTGGGGACGTTGCAATTTGTTTGGAAATTAAAAACAGGTTGACATCAGAACCCAATGTCCAACATCCAACCTAAAATCAACGTCTAATGATGTAACAGCTTGACGTTGTGTGGATGTTACCAATATAAAGTCTATCAGACATTACATTTTGGTTGCCATACTTGACAAATAGATGTATGTATCTGACATCAATATGACGTTGGTTTAAGATGCTGGCTCAACATTGGATTTTGATCAATTTCTAACAACCAAATATCAATGTTATTTGATGTCGTTATTGGCTAGATGACCCACTGGCTAGACATTGAATTTTGGTCACCTGATGTCACAGCCTAAATCTAACCTAATATTAGGGTCTTATGATATTGTGTGCCTGCTGGGCAATAAATAAATTCACTACACAATGTTACGTTTACACACATCCACAAATTGCATGTAAAGGCATCAACTTTTTCTACACTTTACTGATGACTCCTTTTAAAAAGTCAATTTTTCACTCATATTTTTGAGTAATATTGACAACAGATACTTTTACTCTACTTGCACAACATTTTTAGGCAAGTAATAATACTTTTAAGTATGATTTTTCAGTACTCTTTCTGCCACTGATTACTATGTAATTAAATAAAATACTAATACTCATAGTTAGACTACATGCTGTTTTACACTGACTAGTATAGAAGTAGGCATACATAGGGTGTTGGACTATAGTGTTTCCTCTAAACCCTATATGAAATCTGTTTCAGGATGTACAGTAATTAAGCATAAACTCTGCTTGTGGATACATTGCTTGATAGGACATTGAGGCACAAATCAAAATTCCTGTGGGAAAACCCAAACCTAAACGCTACAAAAAAAGAAAATCAAGACACTTTTTTAAATTTGTATCTTTATAACTCTTGTGTTTGGTAAAGAACATACAGTTAAGAGTTCATAGTCACTTGAGGATGAGTAAACAGTTAGTACATTTTAATTTTTGGGTAAACTATCCCTTTAAAGTGACTTTATGGTGGGACAATGGGTAGCACGATCGTCTCACAGCAAGAGGGTCGCTGGTTCGAGTCCCAGCTGGGTCAGTTGGCATTTATCTGTGGAGTTTGCATGTTCTTCCCCCACAGTCCAAAGACATGTGGTATAGGTGAATTGAATTAACTAAATTGGCCGTAGTGTACATGTTAATGAGAGTGTATGGGTTTTTCTCAGTGTTGGGCTGTGGCTGGAATGGCATCCGCTGTACTTGCAGGATAAGTTGGCGGTTCATTCCGCTGTGGCAACCCCTGATTAATAAAAGGACTAAGCCAAAAAGAAAACGAATTAATGAATCCCTTTAAAATACTTTAGATTATCAGTGTCAGTCATATCATTAAAAAGAGCAAAACAATAGCAAACATAACTGAGATATCTTAGCATTGATATACTGAATTGGGCAACTTGGAGTTAAAAAGGTTGAGAACCACTGCTTCAAATGATTATAAAAACACCATTATATAACCTTCATAGTAGTGTCCAAGAAAGCCACAATGCTGCAATTTACAACGTACAAAATAACAAGGTGGTAGATTTGGAGAGTGAAAAGGAGCATAGGTGATAATTAGAGTAAAAGAGGAGGTTGAATGGAAGTGGAAGAAGTGTTTGGTGTAGATAGAAAGAAAGAGAGGAAGGTACACACAGAGATAAGGTGACTGCGATAGAGTGAATGTGTGAAAAGAGGGATATTTGCACAGAGCCGAGCTGGATGGGATGACATTTAGGTGCGGCGGAGATGCAGACAGCATGAAGGTTAAAACTGTTTCCCCGGTAACCCCCGCCACTTGGAATTAAAGCTGGGTCTCCAGAGAAACATGATGCCCGGCTATATATCTGCCTGCTTACTCATAAAGACTGCAAAGAGTTGTCATAAGAGTGGCATTAGGCTCTTCAAATCCTGCATACAGCTAACACGAGCCAAGAGCTCATTATAATGACTGTCGTAACATCATACTCTGAAAACTAATGTACTTAAATGGTCCAGTGCTACATACATAATCCAAACTACAATGCAAAAAACATTAAAGGTTTCTCTAATGCTTTTTGCACTTGCAACTTCCTTTAGTGCATAATGTTGCAGTTTTGAGCATGAATAAGATCTGCAAAGTTACAAAGTCCAGTCCAAAGAGAGTTCTTTTCTACATAAGTTCCTGTCGAGAAACTCTTTGAAACATCTTAGCTGCATTCCTGATTTTTCTTCTGGAAAATGTACATATCAGAGTATTTAATAATTCCTCTACAACTAACCCAGGCTCATTCTGAAAATATACAGCTATATACATTTCTGGAGAGCGCCAAATAAACACTTTTTTCCGTTTTTGTTTTCACAAATTTACCAGAGGGCACTGTTTGCCCTTTTTGAGATCTCAAAATTCACTTGCAAGTGCCATTTATGCCTGCTGTTCTTGTGTAAATCCTCCAGAGGCTGCTGTCGACTGACTAACTGAGTGACTGACTGATCGACTGACCCATCCAACAGAATCAACTCTCCCAATTCTTTCCTAAACTCAACCAATAGTGTTTTTAAAAGTACAGACTGACCCGCCCACCCACTTCCCTAAACCCAATCTCAGTGTTTTAAAAATCAATTCAGAAAAAGAAAAGCCCTCACCTGATTGTTTACCACGTTTTCAGATTTTACCACATTCTCACCCTGTTTATTTTATTTTTTTGTTTTTGTCTTTTTGAAACTGTTCTTTGCCAGACTCGAACCCCGTCATCTTGGTCAATTTCTTGGTGATCAAACTGGACAAACTGGTAACAGCAGGACAGCTATCCATGGAGAGGTAAGTGGTCAGCTGTTAAGCGCGAAAAGAAACAGCATCTTACCCCCCTGTATCGTTTGTTTTACAGTAGAAATACAGCCATACTGTATGTACTTCTAGCTACATAATATGCAATGTCCAGAATTGAATATAGGTCTATGTTGTATTCAGCGGGCATGCCCAGACACGCTTCTTTCCAAATGTTTACATTCATAGGCATTATCAATTATGTAACATTGTGCCTTTATGTGTGCTTTTTGACACAACATTGTTTGACAGCAGATGCAAAAGAAAACTTTGTTTAATACTCATGTGGCACACTATCTGACAGCCCCACTATGCATGTGCTTTGTCTCTTTGTAGTTACAAAAACATACATCCATATGGAGTTTAAACTGACACAACTTTAAAGCACATAGTCTACATATGTTTTGATTGCAAAAGTAACACAATGCACAAGTTGTAGAGACACAACCCTCAGTTTGAAAGGGGGCAGAGAGCAGTAGCTTTTCATGATGAAAGTTAGGGGGTGGGTGGGGGGGTATTGGGTTTGTGGAGCTGCTATTTGGTGGATCGTGCAACAACAGTGATATTTGTATTAAACTGAACTGTTTTAACTTCACCACCATTCTACCAAAACTCTGTTCCTTGTCCGATGTGCTAAAATGTACCATAAGCTGAAATATTATCTTTTTCAACATCTAAAGTTGCTTTGACACAATCTACATTGTAAAAGTGCAATAGAAATAAAGATGACTTGGCATAAATATCACAGAATCTAATTCAAATATATGAAATATACACTACCATTAAAGATGCAGTAAGTGTTAAGACATGCACTTTGTCCAGGGTAGTTATTGACAGGCCAGTGGGGTGCAGCAATTATATTTCCCCAAAGCTGGCATTGGAGTAAAATTGGTTTTATGTTCGCACATTTAAACTTTCTCCTTAATAATATAATTACAGAAAATTATTGTTTGCAAATTCTAAATAGTGAAATCATATAATCAGCCAATGACTATAAAACACAATGTTGTTCACAGTCAATGAAATAGTGCTCATGTTGTTTTAAAGTCATACCTAAATGCTATTTAAGACCCAATATTCAAAGTAGCGTTAGAGTGGGAGTGTGTCACAAGCTGTCACTGTTCAAAAATAAATCATTGTGAGAATATACAGAAAATATCCTGAAAATACAGAAAACAAGTATCCGGTCATATTTTGACATTACACTTACGTCACCAAGACAACCAGTGACTTTCTTTTCATTTTTTATTGTGCTCGCTGATCCTGATCTCTTGTTTTAATCTCCTTTTACACTTGAACAACTAATGAATGTTTAGGTCTTTTTAACCGACTATAATATCGATACTGTAAAAGGTACTTGAAAATAGTCATTACTTCACCGGATGTTTTTAGGGGCTGCAAAAACACCTCCGTGCCCATTCATAAAAAAGAACACAATCTACATAATGCTTTGCATTATTAAAACAGTTTTAAAACATACCTGTATAAAAGTTATTCTTTGGCCATGGTGTTATCTTTCAGATCATTGTTTTGAACTGCATAAAGTAATTTCCCTCCAGCGTGAAAAGTAAGTCTGATATTGATTCAGAATTTAGAAACGTTTTGACTTTTTAGATTTTTTTTCAAAATCAACCTTTCTTTTTATGGCTACAAGGCTAGTTGGTCTTTCAGAAAGAAGTTCAGGTTGATGCTGAGTTTACCTGATGTCACTCTCACATTTGCTTCATGTGCTTGCCCAAATGATTGATTTGTATGCATAAAGTACAACGCAGAAATACAAATTTATATTTGTTGACTGATAATTTGAGGAAATTATCGGCCCGACCAATTTTTATACATATAAATATATTTTATATGTATTTTTAATATAAAATGAATGAATTAACATAATTAATTAATAAATAAACACAATGTCAAAACTGTCAGCAAATACTTTTATAGTATAAGAAAAATATTTGTCAAAGAATCTAGAAAAGTTTTTTTTTTTTTTTTTCTGAAAAAATGCCAATATGAACAATTTTATCTTTCGTACACTGGCTGCCTTTTAAGTTCTATAAAATATTTCTTATAAGGCTTTAAATAGTCTGGCTCCTGTTTATCTAACCAACCTTCTGTCTCGCTATCCAACCCTGCTCATTAAGATTTCAAACCTCAGGGCTTCTGGTAGTACCCAGAATAGCAAAGTCCACTAAAGGAGGTTGAGCCTTTTCAGTTATAACCCCCAAACTCTGGAATAGCCTTCCTGTTAATGTCTGAGGCTCAGACACACTCTTATAGTTCAAAACTATTTTAAAGACATATCTTTTTAGTAATGCATACACACAATACATCACATAACTGTAGGATGTCTACTATATGCAGGTGAGTGGGCTTGACGAACCACCTGTAGGATACACTCTTCTTCTAACTATGCACCAAGCACTTTGTTAGAAATACTTCTATGTTTTAATATGTTTGTTTATATAGCACCTCATTTCATTTAGAGCACTTCATTTCACATTGACATTAATATCTCTTGTTTAAATGCATTATGAACAGCAGCTACACTAATTATTTTTTGTTCTCTATTTACACCTGGGGATGCCTATCCTGAGGCCTCTAGAGATTGTGCAGCACCTGTGACCCAAGAAGAGATTATGCCAACCATCTGAGGATTTTGAGGACAACACATTTACTCAATACACTTCATTAAACACGTACACATGGACAGAAAAAGAGTTTTTCAAAGGACATTATGTAGTATATAACTGCAGGTTAACTATGTTTATTTATAATGTCAAAACTGATATACAAATAAAACTGAATAAAATGAACATTAAACTGTTTTAAACATTTAAATACTGTTAAACTTGAGCATAAGTGAGCATAGATTACAGGTAGATAGATTTACTACATTTTTTAATCAAAGACATATTTCTTTTTTCCAAAAACTGTAGCGCAATCATTTCCTAAATTCTAATACCCTCAGCATAACACATGGCGTTGTGCAAAATTAGCACTCACCAAATGCCACAAGCAAGTTAAAATTGGCTTTGGGTGTGAAAATGAAATGCCAGTTGGCCAGTAACTTTATTAAGAGGTGCAATATAATGCATGATTTAATACAGGGGTGTCCAATACTACTCCTGGAACTTGCTACAGTATTCAAGTCCAAGCTGCTTCAAAACACCTGCCAGGAAGAGTCTAGCACTCCTGAAAGCCTTGATAAGCTGATTCAGGTGTGTTTAATTATGAAGACCCTCTTGGAACAGGACTGGACATCCCTGATTTAGGTCAAATATGGAGGAAAACACCTGCCTGGGCACACGGAAACTTTAAGTGCAATGAAAGATACTTGAAAGACTGCTTGCATTACACCTTTAAAATGTGAGGTACATACGGTATTGGTCTTCATGTTTTTGCACCTGGGTCAGTTTCAGAAAGATGTTTATTATTTTATTAATATTTTTAAAGGACAGTAGATATTAATTGTCATAAGCACCCATGTACATTACTTAAATGTGGTAGATTATATTACTTATCAAATACTGTTTTAAATATGCAAGGAGAACACCAACAGTAAATAAAGTACTAAACAATTCAGGATGTAGTTACACAACAATAATGGGTCACACTTTACAATAAGGTTCATTAGTTAATGTTAAGTAACACATTTACTAACATGAACAAACAATGATCAATACATTTACTACAGTATTTGTTCATGTTAATAAATGTTAGTTAATAAAATTACAGTAGTTCGTTGTTAGTTCATGTTAACTCATGGCACATTAACTAATGTTAACAAGCATGGACTTGGATGTTAATAATGCATTATTAAATGTTCAATTATGATTAATAAATGCTGTACATGTGATGTTCATGATTAATTCATATTAGTAAATGCATTAACTAATGAACCTTATTGTAAAGTGTTACCCAATAATGTACTAAAATAAATTTTCTATGTATTTTATTAAAGGTTTCAGAGACAAAATGTGTAACAATGTTGTCAAAACTACCCTAATCCTAATGGATTCCCAAAAATTACTAAAACTATATTATGTATACCAAACATTTGGTTGGCGACTGCTTTTTACCCTGTTTTTAAATGTTTTTAGCACCAGCCCCCCCCCCCCCCCCCCCCAAATACTATTGCTGTCAGCATCATGTATATTTAATATATTTTTCAGTGTAACTAAAGCAAAATACAAATAGCGTTCAAAAATAACAAAAGGTAATCAAACAGTAATGAAAATAGAAATATTTATAGCATTGAAAATTACTTGTTATCAATATTTTATAGATAAAAACAACTGCAATCCCAAATATGCTGGAGAAACAACACAAAGAGGTAGATAATTATGTCTAGGGGCAATCATAAACTTTTCAAAGTAAATAATGCAAAATAGCTTCACAAATATTTAATAAAAGATACTCCATAATGAACAGAAATATTTATAGCTGAGAAAATTATCATTTGATATCAATAATTAAATAAAATATATTTATGAGGGAAAATATATATTTAGGTACCACGACGTTTTAGTTTTAATTACTTTTTTTTGCATTTCATTTTAAATACTGCAGTGTGACTAATGATTTAGTGGAAGAGCAAACATTCCTAAGTCCCAATCAATATCAAATTCTAATTTTGGATGCATAATAATTACAACAAATTGAAATAATGGTGTCAGTAATCATACACTGTCTTGGAAAACAAATACATAATCATAACTATACAATAATGGTTTATGACAGCTAAAACAAACACTCCATGATGACTTATGATGCCTATTAATGACTTTTATGGGTCTTTGTGTGAATATGATTGTGTGTATGAGGGACGCATGACAGATGCAGGCTAATCTTGCTGATTTAATGAAATCGAGCTCATTTTTAGAGACTATTTTCCTTCTTTTCATGCTGACGCTGCTGTAATCCTGCTGAAACACACAAAAGCGGTTGCTAATCACCGGCATCAAAATAGAACATGTCATTAGCCGTTGCCATCACCTTGTTTTAATGCGTATATTGAAGTCACATTTCACATTAATGATAAAAATGCAATCTTTAGGAAATAAAAAGAAAAGAAAAAAGAATACCATTCATGTTATATCATGATATTTGTAAATGAATGAGAAAAATGCAATAAAAAGTTATAAGATGCATTCCTTTTATTTACAGCACACATTTTATAGAAGTCTAAAACAAGTGCACAGCTGTCAAACAAGCTTACAAATGATGTGCAAAGAGATGTTTGTGACTGAAATGGCAAATATCTACATTAGTCAAAGCAGCAGCATCTCAATTTTGTGGAATATACATTTTAATGGGTGGTCCACGAGATATCATATATTTGAAACTTTAGTTGATGTATAATGCAGCTGTGTGAACTAGGGTTGGGCATCTAAGCTATAATGCCGATCCGATACGCATCTCGATACAAAGAATACGATCCGATATATTAGCGATACATTTGTGACATATTGCGATGCAACACGATACGATTCACACCCATATCACGATACAATGCGATATTTCAGCACTAACTAATTAAATCAAGTTTATGAGATGATGTGAAAGAGGATGCTGTGCCATTGAATGAGTTTGATTATTTATAAACCAAGCAAAACCAAGACTTTTTTTACAAACTGGCTCTTCTCTCAGAGCCAGAGTGTCAGTTTACAGTAGAGGGCCATTTTAGAACATATAGCACATATTATTTAAGTATTTTCAAGATAAACAGAATGTATAAGTGCAATATATATTAAAAAAATATGTATATATTTGCACTCTTTCAACATAAATAAATTTAGCATTGCACAACAAGAATTGTGATTTAACTTTTCAACTATGAAAACAAGTTTTACAAAGATATATTTTGCCACTGATTATTCAAAACTTAAGGTTGTGAACTAGCAGTGTTATGCTGCTTTGAAACATCACTGTCACTGTAAACAACAGGCTAATAAAAATATAACAAACCTTCTTGCTGTGAGGTGGTCAAACTACCCACTGTGCCACCGTGACAACCATTATTTTTATCATTATTATTATTAATATTATTATTATTATAATTAAATAAAAATTAACAGGAGGAGGTGTTTAAAACCTTCGTTCTCCGTGACACTAGGCTGAATATCTTTGCAGATGAACAATGCAATAGCATTCGTTATTGGCGTAGAGCGAGCAGAACTGTTGCGCATGGAAAAAAAACTTGCAATGCTTTTCTCACCACTTTTGGAGCTGGTTGAAGCAGTGCGAAAGCCGGGGATGCAGAAACACTGGAAGATGCTTTCACAACAAAACCGTGGCGCCGCTTCAAGTGAGATTTCAGATTAGTCGTACTGCCCGCGTATTTTACAGATGCGCGGCACATTTTGCAAATTGCATCTGTCCTGTCATGTCGTCCATCCTTAAATCCATAATGTTGCTTGCCATACTTTAGATTTAAAACTCAGTGGGGAATAAAATGTTTGTTTTGCTTCTCGCGCTTTCTGAGGGCGCTCCACTAGCTTCATCCGCACACCTGATACACTGAGTTGTAGTGTGTGCACATCCGCAAATCCGTTGCTAAGGCTTACTTTATGTAGGTCGATTAAATTATGCGCCAAAAACAGGTTGACAACACTTGTTAATAAATAAAAAATACATTCTATATTAAAAATATAAGCTGTATCTCGGAAAAATCGATGCATCTCACAAAAACCGATGCATCTCGATTTGCTTCCAAAATTTCATTCATCCTCTGCTGCTCAACCGATGCACTCGCATCGTGCACGCGCATGACCGCGTATCGATACATATCGGTTAATCTTCCCATCCCTAGTGTGAACATAAGCAACATCTCTGAATCTAATACGCTTAAAGTTCAATGCAAAGGGAGAGATTGGCTTTTGCAGAGTTAGCTAAGAAAAGCCTATAGCAAACGAAGTTTGGGTTTCTACAAAAAATACTTTTGGGTTTATGCTGTCATAAACCCTTCAGGTTACGCACATACATTCCGCACAGAAAAGGGGCATGGCCAGAGACACTTAACTGTTATAACAGAGTGGTTTCCTGGTGATGTGGAGCTGATCTGCAAATCACAGAACATTATGTTAGCTGACCAATCAGAGCCTCTTGGAGGTCTTCAGAGGAACTAGGAAATATAACAGTCGTCTGAGTAGCTGTATATAATCAAAGTAGGATATATAAAAAAATAATGTGATTTTCTACAAGTGAAGCATGAGCACACATTGCTTTGCACTTCATAAACACAACCAAGCCTTAAAAATACACTCTGGACCACCTCTTTAAGAAAACACTGTCAAAATAGCAATTTATTGCTGTCTAGTTTTCTGTAAACTTAAGACTTATTATAAAATGGCCAACTTATATGATGTATTTTATGCTTAGCCCTGGTTTATTTTGAATCATGAAAAATCATGCGTTCCCACTATTTTCAAGAACAGTAACTGATCAGAACGCTTAGAGAGGCGAGTATAGACTCCTCTGAGCACTTATAATGTCTCCAGCAATGGACAACACTAGTTATTCAGTCATCAAATTTAAAGAAAGTCATTTTTAACAGGGGGCAACGCGGTGGCGCAGTGAGTAGTACATTCGCCTTAAAGCAAGAAGGTCGCTGTTTCGAGCCTTGACTGGGTCAGTTGGCGTTTCTGTGTAGAGTTTGCACGTTCTCCCTGTGTTTGCATGGGTTTCCTCCAGGTGATCTTGTTTCCCCCACAGTCCAAAGACTGCACTATAGGTACATTAGGTAGGCTAAATGTCCAGAGTATATCTGTGTAAATGAGTGTGTATGGATGTTTCCCAGTTATGGAAGCGCATCCGCTCCGTAAAACAATTTCCCCAATATTTTCAGCCAAAGCTTTCCTAAATCATCTACAAGACTTTCCCAAGGTCTGTAATGTTTAAATAAACGCAATGCCCTTCAAATGTTATCTTCATGTCCTATTGATATCTTCATCTAATATAAATATTGGCGGAATGAAATGAATGAAATAGTTTGAGCACGTATTACTGTATGAAGACTCTCAGCACTGACCGTGGACACATCCGAGTGATCTAACAAAGTGAAAGTGGGTCTGTGAGGGAGAAACTAGCGGAAAATTCAGGAGAGCTGTGATGTCTGAAACAAGCAAATACCTTGGTCCAGCTTGGACAGAAGAAGGTATCCATATGCCTGAGATTTTTACCATTGCAATGGCTCACATATCTCAAATAACATTTAATGGTTTAAATGACACCAATGAGTCTCTAAAGTATTGTTCATCCGCCATTACTGGAAGTGCTAGAATGTGTGAAGACTGATTAATTAATTTAGATCTTTTGTACATTTAGATGAATATCATTTCTTGGCACCAGAGTATCGATAATGTATCGATACCAGAAATATCACGATGTATCAGCATATCATTATTTTGTCCCACCCCTAATAGAGGACATAACTCTGAGAAAGTCCCTATCAAGGTCTTTTGGAGCCGATCTTTCCTTTAACAAACAGCCAGCAAATTACTCATTGCAGGGTTGGCAACTGTAGAAATCATCAGTAAAATAACAGCAACACAGCATTTCGCTGGCTATATTGTGGTATTATTGTGGATATAAACTTTTTATTATAATAAATAAAACTATTTATATATATATATAAACTACATATTCCTCACTGTCTCCGCTCTAGCTAAGCATCTCTCAGTGATCACTAATCTTCACATCATAATGCAATCCCATCCCCGCAATCTGCTACCGTGTTTGAGAGGGAGGGAGGGTTCAAGTTTTCCCAGGTCCGACACCTCATATGGGCAATGTTTGGGCAATGGCTAAAGATTCAAATTCATGATCACTTGTTCAAATGACCCTGAGTTAACTCAGGTTTTTTTTTTTTTTTTTTTTTTTGAGAAACAATAGCTTTATTCAAGGTGCACTTTCAGATTTAATCTTCAGCTGGATATTTTGATTCATGTAGAGCTGGGTTACACACTGCATGGAGGTTGATTTTCAAAAGCCTAATTGGGGCTCTTTAATATGAATAATGGTAGATGGAAACTCATTTGGCAAATTAATTCTTCTGTAGCCAAAATTAAACTAATGTGACTAATTGGCTGTTTACTTCTTTTGCTACTAACTTATCAATACCACTGTTAGATTCTTTAGGGAATTCACAACAGGATCTGATTCCGATTGTGTGAGAAGCTATCTAATTCTTAACCTCCCTTTACATTTCTTCAGTTGTGCAAAACACATCTTTCCGACTTTAAATTTAACCCTGAATTAGAGTTACTATACTTTTGTTTAAGACTGGAATATATGTATGACAGTACTGCCATCTTAAATATGACTTATTTTATTTACAAAGTTATATTCAGGATGAACAAGCTCTTTACATCCAAAGTGCAATTATAAAGAACATACAGTACCTTTTCAAATTGAAGAGAGCATTGCGTTTTCTTGTTCCTTTACAACTTTTTAACAAAGAAATACCTTTAAATAAAACTATTTATATATAAACAAGACAAGAATCTAGCCTTCAAACATAGTCGTTCACAATGCTTCTTTCATTTACAACACAGTGCAGTAGTTCACTTTCATTCACAACTCATATTTGCTGAACACTTCTATTTATCTTGCCAAAATGGTGACATACGATCCTGTTGTAATGAAGACAGTCCACATTTTTTTAGTGATTCCTAAGCCAGTTGCACACCAGATGAGAATCTCAAAGCTGCATAATATGACAACTCAAGGTATCACTCAAAGGTGACATTGCAGAAATTTGAACAGCATCCTGAAGCTAGTAATACACCTTTCATCCACCTGTACTCCCGTTTCTTTGTCCTTATAACAGTTTCAACACCTCCATCTTCACAGAAATCTGCTGATTTTCACACAAAAACCAGCAAAAAAAATATATATATATATATATTCTGGCGATTCTGGTCTGGGCCTGCCTATGGGATGCGTACGAAACCTTTTTCTTTTTCTTTCACTGTAAAAAATGAGATAAAAGGTCAGACTAGTTTGCTCTCCACGTACACGCAAACTTCCTCTCCTCTTTATTTTCTCCTTTTTCCATCTTTCTCCCCATTGCTCTTTCCTTCTCTGCCTCTCCCACAGTTTCAACTTCTACATTCATCCTTCTCCGAAGCACCAGGAGAGGTAAAAGCCCTGTGTGTGTGTATGTGCGTGTGTGTGTCTGTTTTTGTATCTCATTTGCATTCACAGCCACTTGCCGCCTAAGCTGCAGCAGGCACTGAAGAGACGGCCCTTTGAGCTACACGGAGAGAAAGAGAGAGAGAGAGCAAGAGAGAAAGAGACAGAACAAGTGAGAAAGAAAGCAGCGGGAGGAGAGAGAAGGAGGCCTGACTGGAAACAGAAAGGGAATGCGAGGGCAATGGTTCTGTGTGTTTATGATTTCATGTGTCTCTATGAGTGAGAAGAAAGGCAAAGGGTGGCATTTTTGAAGCCTGTTACCACCCGAGACCAAGAAAGTCCTTTAAGCAGTTCTTTGAGAAATGTAACACCCAAAATTGAAAATTCAATCATTATTTACTTCACTTTGTGTTATTCTACCCCATGTTGTTCCAAACCTGTATGACCTTATTTTTTTCGAAAACAAACACATTTTTGGACACCTATTTCCAGTTGATCACATAGTTTTTTTAGCAAGCAAACTAAAACCAGACATTTACTTGTTACTTGTTACTTGAAAAAAAAAGTTTTTCCTTTAGTTAAACTTGTTCATTAAGTATAACTTCATGTATATTTGCTAAAATAACTAAATAAAACAAATCCATAAATGTAACTCATTGAAATTCAAAGTACAAATTTAAAATGAAAACTTTTCATAATAAACTGATAACACTTTACTTGAAGGTGGTGTTCAAAAGACATGACACCTCGTGAATGTGAATGAGATTTTATGCATGCTTTTGATGACTGTTATTAACTGTTAATTGCTCAGTTATATTATTTTCAAAGCAAAGGTGATATTGTTTGTTATGACAACTTAAGATAACCATACATCACAACCTTTTTTGTCTTTGTCATGACAACTTTACATTACCAAGATAGTAAAACTTTTCATACATCTGTCATAAACATGACTGTCTTGAAGCCATTATAAATATGTCATGAATTTTATAACAGCATCATTTGTGTTAGTTTTTGACCTTAAACACAGTGATACAAGTCATTAAAGTGTCATGAAATATTAATGATGCTCTTCAAAATTATTTAACAGAGTATTGACATTTTTAATGAGCAGTGTTGTGTAAGTTACTTTACTAAAGAAAAAGAATACAAATTACTGACTACTGGAAAAATGTAATCTGATTACATTCCTAATTACTTCATGTATAAAGTAATCAGATTACTAATTATTTTAAAATTACTTTTAAAACATTTAAAATATATATAATAAATCCTAACTAAACTGCAGCTCTTTCAATAATTTAATATTTACTGAAAAACATTACAATGGGTTGATCACAGCAGCTTGTACACCCAAAACTTAAAATTCTTTTTAAAATGTACTTGTTACGAACATGTTTGTCTTTTTCTAAACACAAAAGAAGACATTTAGAAAAAAACTGGACACCTGTAACTATTGACATCAAAGAAATTGCATGCAAATGTCAACCTTGCCATGAAAAAAAATATAATATTTTCGGCAAAATATCAAAACCGTTTCTACGTTTTTTGTGTAAGCATTTACAGTGCTTTAAAATACTCAAAATGTCTCTGTTAATGTTTTCAAACTATTATATTTCATTTACCAAAATCACACAAGTGCTGATTTCACATCTGTCACATCCATAGCGGAGATTTTTTCTCATAAATGCAAAAAATTATAAAATAAAATAAATTATTTCTTGTTCTATAGTGAGTCAACTCTTATCCTTTTGATTAGCATCGTTTATTGTGGGTTGTGCAGTTTAATTCACAGAATTTCTACAAAGCATGTTGTAAACTGTAAACTTGCAGACTTTTTTGGTCACATCCATAACGCATGTTTATTTTCCTCATTTAAAATTTAAAAAAATGTTTACAGATTGATATTTTGCTAATCTCATAACTCTATTACGGAACCCCGGAAGGGACGTAGTGGAGGAGAAAAAAAAATGGGTAGGTGAAAAAAAAATAATGGGTGAAAGAAAAAAAATGGGTGGGAGGAAAATATATATTTCTAAGTTTTTTGCGTTCTCTCGCAAAGTTTTGCGTTCCCTCGCAAAGATGTTTTGCGTTCCCTCGCAAAGATGTTTTGCGTTCTCTCGCAAAACTGTTTCTCCACAAACACTTCCTGTTCACTGCACTCACGTAAACCCTCCCGTTTTTGCCGAAATTCTCCCGTATTTTACCATTCTACCCCACTTTCTTGTGCGTATGCTACCTATGAACCAGTGAATGCATGTATAAGCGCTGACTGACAGACGCGCTTCATACAATAAACTGATCCCAGATCAGCGTCTGTACACGCCATTTACAGAGGAGCGGGTGCATGTTTAAACAGACAAATACACTGAATAATATGAAGTTTCTAAAGAAATAGACTGCTTTCATTATAAATCTGTGCATTCTTACAGAGACACCTCTGTTATCAAACTAAACAAAACATGAGATTCATTTGCTGCGCACTTGTTTGATAACAGAAGTGTCCCTTTAAATGGCGTGTACAGACGCTGATCTGGGATCAGTTTATTGTATGGAGCGCGTCTGTCAGTCAGCGCTTAAACATGCATTCACTGGTTCAGAGGTTGCAAAGTGAAAGGCGACAATCAGCGCACAGTAATGTAAAGAAAGTGGGATAGAATGGTAAAATATCGGAGAATTTCAGCAAAAACGGGAGGGTTTACGTGAGTGCAGTGAACAGGAAGTGTTTGTGGAGAAACAGTTTTGCGAGAGAACGCAAAACATCTTTGCGAGGGAACGCAAAACATCTTTGCGAGAGAACGCAAAACATCTTTGCGAGGGAACGCAAAACATCTTTGCGAGGGAACGCAAAACATCTTTGCGAGGGAACGCAAAACTTTGCGAGAGAACGCAAAAAACTTAGAAATATATATTTTCCTCCCACCCATTTTTTTTCTTTCACCCATTATTTTTTTTCACCTACCCATTTTTTTTCTCCTCCACTACGTCCCTTCCGGGGTTCCGTACTACGTTGTTATTTGTTTTGGAAAATTTGAGCAGATGTTTTAATATAATGTTTACATTAACTTTCTATGTGAATTCATGTTTTAAGATTTTACTGCAAATCCATAACACTGGAATTGCTCATATAATATGAAAAAGCACTGCAGTGATTGAGTGTTTTGTGTTTGTCTGAGGTAATTAGTTTACCAAAATGTGTATATTCCAAAGTATGAAGCTGATCTGTCAGTTGTTGTCGGTTTTTAACTGGGTTCACCTGGGAAATGCAAGCATGCACAATATGTGCTCTCAATATGCACTAGTGTGCAAAAGACACAATATGTGAACGGCCCCATAAGCACCTACGATTCTCTTAACATTCAGAAGATACCGAAAACTCCAAACCTGCTTAGGCTTAAGTTGGACCGCCGTGTTTTTAGGCGCCAGTGGCCTCCTTGGTGAAAAGTATTGTCGTAGAAAGCTTTCTGTTCAAGTGCTTAAACAAGTTGCTGGTGAAGTTAAAAGCAGTCAAAAGACTGGGCATAGACTGCATTTTACAGCAATATTTTTGTTTTTTACTCTCTTGACAGCAACCATTCCAGCTCATGTTTTCAACCATTTTTTAAGCACATGCTAATTAACTGAGGTTGCAGCAGAAAATGTGATTTAAAAGAAGCATTTTTTTCTTCCAAAAATATTTTATTTGTAACGCAAAATTTTATTTGTTGACTTAAGTAACTGTAATCAAATTACATAAATTTAAAATGTAATTCGTTACATTACTGCGTTCCTCAAAAATGTAATTAGAATAAAATAATGCATTACTGTGGAAGACGTTACAACCAACTCTGTTAATAAGATCATTTAATGACAAATACAGTTTGTTATACAGAAAAAGCAACCAGAAAAATATTCATGGCACAATTATAATGGCCTTATGAAAATTCATGTTTATGACAGATTTATGACAAGTTTTGCTGCCTTGGTAATGTCAAGTAGTCATGACAAAGACAAAAACAGGTTGTGATGTATTTATGTCTACTGTAGTTTTCATAATGTTACGATAACCAGCGATCGTTTCTGGAGATCGCTGGTTTCCACTATACTTGAACTACACTTCCGCATATCCCAGGACTACATTTTCATACATGCACTTCTTCCAAACACGCACGCCTGGTCATTTATCTATCCTGATTGCAATCACCAGCTGAACCTTGTCACAGACTGATATCACACCATACTTAAGCCACACATTCACGCTTCCAGTTTGCCGAGTCTTGTTGTCTGTTACTAGTAACACTACAACGCATTTTCCCAGTCTTGTTATCTTGTGTACCGGCCGTTAGCCTTGTTAGCCTCTTTGTCTTTGCCTGCCGCCTGCCTTTCTGACCTCTTGCCTGTATTCGACTGTGATTCTGGATTGTCCTCTCACCCCTGTTTGCACCTGTGTTGACTACTGCTTGTCTGACCACCGATTAAACCTGCATTTGGATCTTACTTCAGTTGTTTGTATCACTTCCATTCACAACACATAACAAACAATGTCATCTTTGCATTTAAATGACATAACCGAGCAAATGACACTTAAAGATAGCTGTTATAAGCATGCATAAACTCATTCACATTCATGACAGGTGTCATGTCATGATTCTAAAGGTTTCATAGCAGTCTTATAAACCCCACTTCAAGCAAAGTGCAACCAACCAAAAAACTTTAAAAGTATGTTAAATGATACTAAAATAACTGGTTCTTGTGCACCATGTGTTGAAAACAAAAATAACACATAAAAGTAGTCAACTCCTGCATTTTATTGTAAGTTTTCTGAAGTCAGATGAAAGCTTTATGTGAGGAGAAGACATCACATATAAGTCATTTTCAGTGAAAATCTTCCCCTCTGGTGCAGCCCTTAAATAAAATCCAAATACTCTATCACAGTTTGAATGTCAATAACATGTCAAGTATTTCTCATAACTATTGCCATTGCATCAAATCTGTTACACTGATGTGGAATACACTGCACAAAACATATGAGCTACTTCTATGATGCTTTTGTAAAAAAAATTTAAAGATCAAATCTTTTTAAACTGTGCAATACGTTAATGCTGTTTAATAATAGAACACCATCAAACACGTTTCATCAAGTTCACGTTTGTGAAATAATTCAGTCAGCATTTTCTTACCGCTCTATGAATGTAGATTTAGTCTTTTACACTCACTTCTTTCATTTGTATATACGAGATGTATATGGTGGCACGGTGGTTCAGTGGTTAGCACTGTCGCCTTATAGCAAGAAGGTCACTGGTTCGAGTCTCAGCTGGACTCCCCATGTTTATGTTCTCCCCGTGTTTATGTGGGTTTTCTCCAGGCGCTCTGGTTTTCCCCGCAGTCCAAAGACATGTGGTACAGGTGAATTGATAAACTAAATTGGCCATGGTGTATGAGTGTGTGTGTGATTGAGTGTGTATGGATGTTTCCCAGTGCTGGGTTACAGCTGGAACAGCACCCACTGTGTAAAACATTTGCTGGATAAGTTGGCGGTTCTATCCGCTGTGGTGAGCCCAGATAAAAAAGGGAAATAAGCTGAAGGAAAATGAATGAATGAGATGTATATTATATGTTTATTCTTCAGAAACAGATATCTTATTGTTTTCTTTAAATCATTTTTTATTGCTTCTTTGCTCTAAAGTGGACTGCTTACAGTTTCGTTATCTTTTGTACAATGACAATAATGTTTCCGATTGAGATTTTTGGAAAGAAATACTTAAAGATTTAAAATTTAATTTAACTGAAATATCACTTTAATAGTCAAGGCAAATATATATTGCCATGACCAGGATATCTGTTTATAAATAACGGATGAAAGTCAGAAAAAGGACCTTCATTTCTTTTAAAAATTTACTTTTAAAAACCTAAATTTAGGAAATCCCCATTTTTTTTTCTTTCATATAAAAATGAATATATTCTGTGTGAGCACCTTAAAGTCCACATGAATGGGAAGTTGACAAGACTTATTTCACTATGTTGATGTACTTCCAACTGAAATTAAACACTGAGTAGAAGGCAGGACTTTCTTTTCCTTGTAACAATCTAACAATAAGGGGCGTGGCTAAGAATATTCTGATTGAAGCTGTCAAAGGATACACCACAGCAACTCAGAAATCCTCAGTGAGCAACTGAAGGCTGCAGTTTGACTAGTGTATTCGCCATTAAACTCCATTGTGTGGAGTCCATTGTATATATAATGCATTACCTCATCTGATTTTTCTATTAACTTTGAAATAAATTAGGACATTATCCATGGCAACTTTGTTATATAGCTTGATTTATTAACCTTCAGCCCACGGCTCTCAATCAAGTTTGGTTTTTGGCGCTTCATAACACAAAGTTTGGGCACAAATATAAGCTATTGGCTGAAAGAGATGGTAACAAACAAGTCAATGGAAAAAATGACTTACATATTAAGAAATAAATACATAATTTTTGATAGAGTTTGAGGATCTTTTATGTTGTTTTTAAAAGGTGGTGGAGTTGGAATTAGAAGATTAGTAAAAGAGGTGATATTGTATTCTGATGTAAAATACTGGGCCTTTTGTTTTGTTTGTTTATTTGTTTGTTTGCTAATTGGTTTATGTTATATCATGGTACATTTAAATTTTTATGCACATATTAAATATAATAAAAAATAATTGGAAAATTAAATTAAAAAGTTTGGCCATCCCTGACCTAAAAAATAACAATGTGCACTAGCACAATAAATAGTCAAGAGTTGCTATCTAAAGTCAAGAGTTGCTATCTAAAGTACAAATGTTTTTTTGTTGTTTTTTTTCAGATTTTTAAAACAAGTTACTTTTCACAAATATATTTTTATAACTATTTTTGATTAAATTTATAACAAAAATGAACATTTAATTGACTGCAGCAATTTCTATTCCTCTATTATTCTTTAAATGAACAATTGTACTATTTATAAAGTCTTTTTGCAAACTAATGACAATCCTACAACACTTGACCAATATTTATTACCAGCATGACTTGGCTAATAGCGCTGACACCACTTTTACATCTTTAGCCATTAGACAGCCCAGAAAACAGCTTCTTTAGAGACCTAATCTATACATGTTTATTAATGGGGTCCATTCATTCACACTGCTTTCTTTAACTGCCTCAGAAGTCAGCAGGATCTCCTTTACATCAACCGCCTGCAACTGTACAAACACCTCTGACGACAACTGATGTCAAACCAATTAGCTTGTTAGCATATGAGAGGAATTTTATGTGTGGGGCAAAGAAAAGATGTAGAATGAAGGCATAGCATGGCACAATGCGCCATCTGCACAACGACAGTCTACATCAAGACACACACACACACACACACACACACACACACACACACACACACACACACACACACACCCCTAATAACTTTCTCTCAAGTGCTTCTCTCTTCTGTGGCTATAAATAGAGTGTGTGGCAGAGCTCTTGCTAATTCCTTCATTGAGAGTCTAGTGGTAACGCACAAATACACACACACACACACGCATACGCACACGCATACGCACATGTGCACATACACACACACACGCACACGCACGCACACACACACACACACACACACACACACACACACACACACACACACACACACACACACACACACACACA
The DNA here is from genome assembly GCF_052040795.2 of Danio rerio. Taxonomy (NCBI): domain Eukaryota; kingdom Metazoa; phylum Chordata; class Actinopteri; order Cypriniformes; family Danionidae; genus Danio; species Danio rerio. The sequence continues at coordinate 22,215,305 of NC_141027.1, forward strand.
CACACACACACACACAGCTCTGACGTTCTGCCTGACAGCTACACACAGGAAGAGCTGCGGGGTTGCCAAGGCGACCCCTTCCCCTGCCAAACCCTCATTCTGTGTCAGCATTATCTATCCATACATATCAACTCTCATCTCCTTCCCCCTCCATTTTCCCTCCATTTCTCGGTTTCGCTCTGGGTTTAAAGGGGTCATGAACTGTCTATTTTTGTTTATTTTGTACTGTTGTCTAAGGCCCACTTATAATGCTAAGAGCGGTTTACACCAAAAACATCATCATTTACAAGTAATAGAGTGTTCTCTGTCCTCTTCTGGCCCCTCTCCAACACAGGAATAGATGTGGTGGGCTGTAGTAAACACAGTGTGACTGACTAAAGTGTTTGCTTAAAGGTTTTCAAAAGTTCTTTCTGTATGATTGACTGTAACCTTCAAAGGTGGACACTGCTGTGATTTAGGTTAATGACTAATATTATATACTTATAATACGTATATTAAATATACTTATTGAATATTTGCATGAATATTTTTCTGATCACTTTTTTAGTGGATCAAAATAAATTTGTCATTAATATTTCTCATTAAAAGTGTCATTACTCTTTTTTTTTTAAAGAGTGTAATTAATACTTAATGACACTTGAATGACAAATTCAATTTGTACCACTGTAGTTGAGGTCAAGAAAAATATTAATGGCACTGTTAGCTGAAATTTGTGACAATTACAGGATAATGGCATCATGACAGTTTTGGTAATGTTACGTTGTCATGACAAAGACATCTCAAACAACATCACCTTTACATTTAAAGTGACAGAGCTGAGCAAAAGACTTAAGGATGCATGAAATCTCATTCATGTTTATTAAATATGTCATACCATGATCATAACAGTTTCATGACGTATGCCTTACTGTCTTATAGATTTTCTGTTTATTGTCTTATAAATACCTCCTTCAAGTAAAGTGCTCCCACAACGCATCAATACCACACAATAAAAACAGTTCCTCGTACTTAGATCCAGGGTATTTGCAACAGTAGTGTCTTCCTTTTAATCTTTCTGAAAATCCTGTCAATTTTTGCATTATTTGTGAACAAATCAGTGTCAAATTGACATGAAGAAAGGACTGTTTTTTACTGGCATGATATGAAACTTCAGAAATTTGATCCATCCTTTGCTGTCTTCAGAGCACGGTTATATGTGGTCCTGCATTTGATTATTTTTGTACATGCATGGGTGGAGTTAAGCAGGATGTGATTTAAAAGCAGGCATTGATGTTTTACTTGGGGAGGCGGTGTTTAGCTACCCTATAATGTAATAAAGAGCAACATTCTACAGCCAGTCTGATTTTTCTTTTTCAAATGAAGCTTACAGGCCACTTTATTAGCTTGGACTCTTTTTTTTGCCTTCAGAACTGTCCTAATCCTTTGAGGCAGATTCAACAAGGTACTGGAAATATTCCTCAGAGGTTTTGGTTCATATTGAGAAGATTGCATCACGCAGATTCAGGCTGCACATCCATGATGCGAATCTCTCGTTCCACCATATTCCAAACGTGCTCTATTGGATTGAGTTTTGGTGACTGTGGAGGCTATTTGAGTACAGTGAACTCATTTTCACGTTCAAGAAACCAGTCCGAGATGATTCACGCTTTATGACATGCTGCATTGTTTTACTTGAAGTAACCATCAAAAGTGGGTACACTGTGGTCATAAAGGGATGGACATGGTCAGCAACAACACTCAGGTAGGCTGTGGCGTTGACAAGATGCACCATTGGTACTGATGGGCCCCCCAAAAAAGGTGCCAAGAAAATTCCCCACACCATTACACCACCACCACCAGCCTGAACCGTTGATACAAGGCAGGATGGATCCATGTTTTCTGACCCTACCATCTGAATGTTGAAGCAGAAATCAAGACTCATCAGACCAGGCAATGTTTTTCCAAACTTCTATTGTCCAATTTGGGTGAGCCTGTGCAAAGTGTAGCCTCAGTTTCCTTTTCTCAGCTGACAGGAGTTGCACCTGGTTTTGTCTTCTGCTGCTGTAGCCTCAAGGTTGGACGTGTTGTGTGTTCAGAGATGCTCTTCTGCATTCCTCAGTTGACGAGTAGTTATTTGAGTTACTGTTGCCTTTCTATCAGCTCGAAACAGTTTGGCCATTTTCCTCTGACCTCTGGCATTAACAATACATTTGCACCCTCGGAACTGCTGCTCACTGGGTATTTTTACTCTTTTTCAGACCATTTTCTGTAAACCCTAGAAACTGTTGTGCGTGAAAACCTCTGTAGATCAGCAGTTTCTGAAATACTCAGACCAGTCTGGCACCAACAACCATGCCAGGTTCAAAGTCTCTTAAATGACCTTTCTTCTGCATTCAGATGCTTGGTTTGAACTGCAGCAGATCAGCTTGATCGTACATACATGCCTAAATGAGTTGCTGGCATGTGATTGGCTGATTAGAAATTTGCAATAACGAGCAGTTGGACAGTTGTACCTAATAAAGTGGCCGGTGAATATATATATATATATATATATAACTTGAATAAACTTCAATACATTTTCAGACTAATGAGAAAGTTTAGAGTTCTGAAAACTAAAGGATGTTTTTAGAGTACAATGACCTCTCTTATGCTTCAAATGATCAAGTGAATTTTGATTTCTCAGCTCATGACCCCTTTAATGTTTCTTTTATTTCAAATCTCAATACCCTCGCTTATTCAGTCTCACTTAGCTGTATATTCATGCGCCTTACATCTTCATAACTCGCGACTTATTCTTCTTCTTCTGTCCATCAGCTGTTATCTCGCTCTTTTAATTGAGTATTTGTTATTCTCTTGAGCTGACAGCCTTATAGACACATTCATTAACACACACTTCCTGTCCAAAAGCTCATTGCGCTGCAGTCTAACAATATAACAATTCTGCTCTGGGATTTCTTCGCACACACACATAATTTCAAGTAAGCCTGAACACGTTCTTAGCTGGAAAGTTACCAATTTGTTCTCATTACTCTGCACTAAAAACTCTTAAGCTGAGAAACTGACCTTACTGATTCCATTGCTTTGACCTTGCTGCAAAACTAAAGCCTTCCTTTGGATTTTATTTTAGCTCAAAGAGGGAAATACTGTTATAAAGACGAAGCTAGAACAGGGAGAGAAGACAAAATGTTTGTTTTATTCATTCAGAACACTCATTTTGGTCATAATATGACAATGATGCCACTGCTAAAAGCAGACTACCTCTGAGTTACACCCTGTTTAAAGTCAAAATCTCAAACCTTCCAGCTGTAGCCTGTAGACCTCTGTATGTAATATTTGTGCTTTTCCTTGTCATGCGTCACAGAGCTGCTTTCGCGCATCTCGGCTTCAAACACTTCAAAGGCCTCACAACAGTCCGTCTATATTCAGAATACCTCAGAGCTTCCAGAAGCTAATTAAAAAACACCCTCCAAACCAACACTAAGGTGCTCTCCGAAGCAGTTTTGATTTCCTTCCCATAGAAAACAAGAGTGCAGTTCCAATCTTGTCTTTATTTCAAGCATCTCCTCATTTCTTTCTTCTGTTTCTCATTTCTACCTCTAAGGCCTTTTGTATACTTCAGAATAAGGTATGTTATCAGCGGCGTAATTTGCGGGTGGGGAGGTTGGGTCCCAAACAATTTTTTTTCAAGTACTTCAAAATAACTTGAGAAAAGGATGCATTAAAGAAAAAAAACAGTTTTCATGATTCTTCATAAACTAATTCAATACAGGCAACAAACTTATTTTGTGCCGGCCAGAACTTACATTATAAAAGGAAAAAACAGTGAGGGGTTATTTATCTAATAATGAATGTGTTTGCTTTTATATATTATATTGCGGGGCGAGGCAGTGGTGCAGTAGGTAGTGCTGTCGCCTCACAGCAAGAAGGTCGCTGGGTCGAACCTTGGCTCAGTTGGCATTTCTGTGTGGAGTTTGCATGTTCTCCCTGCATTAGCATTCCGGGTGCTTCGGTTTCCCCCACAGTCCAAAGACATGCAGTACAGGTGAATTGGGTAGGCTAAATTGTCCGTAGTGTATGACTGTGTGTGTGAATGTGTGTAGATGTTTCCCAGAGATGAGTTGCAAATGGAAGGGCATCCGCTACATAAAAACTTGCTGGATAAGTTGGTGGTTCATTCCGCTGTGGCGACCCCAGATTAATGAAGGGACTAAGTCGACAAGAAAATGAATGAATGAATGAATATTATATTGCTATTCTAATAAATCCAAACCAGACTCATTCTGAAAACCTACCGCTATATACATGTCTGGACAGCGGCAAATACATTCCAGGAAATACAGTTTTTTGCAGTTTTTGTTTTCGCGAATCCACTAGAGGCCGCTGTGTATCCTCTTTGAGATCTCAAAGTTCTCTCGCAAGTGCCATTTGCGTATGTTGGTCTCACTGTTGGAATATCTACCCAATTCCATGTGTGTTCAATAAAAAAAGGCCAGGAGAGGGTTGTCTTCAATGCCAAAAATTAAAAAATAGTATTTTATTAGATACAAATGTATAATTCGAGGACAGAGCTCTGGGTTACATTACTCCAATGCTATACAAGAATTACATTCAGGAGGTTCGCAACTAACTTACATTTCCCTGACTCCAGCATATATACACAACTAATATTAACAGGTGAAGTTTGGTGTAACGTCACTCATCAGTCTGCAGTCCTTTGGCCATTGCACCCAAACATACTTCCTCTTTCTGCAACCCTTCTCTCCATGGCAAAACTGAACAGTTAAGTAACCTTAAATATATTTCACAACGTCTACAAGCATAGACAGAAGTCTGGAGCAAAGCCCCCCGCACAAGTTTTATTCTTATTCTGCTACTTCCTTCTTGTCAGCAGTTCTTTCTAAGAAGTATGCAACACAGTAAGAAAGAAGAAGTATGCTAGGTTAATATATGGTATCATACAAAAGAAAAATGCAAAAGTAATAAAAATAAATTCCTTTCTCTCCACATCACGTAAATCCACCAGAGGCTGCTGTCGACTAACTGACCGACTGAGTGATCGACTGACCCACCTTCCTCCTTCCCTAAATCCAACCAATACTGTTTTTAAAAACACCAATTGACCAATCCACCAACTTCCCTAAATCCAACTGACAGTTTTAAAAAGCCATCCAGAAAAAAAAAGCTTTTGCCTAATTTTTACAGTTATCAAATTTTACCACATTCTCATCCTGTTATTTACTTGTTTATTTAATTTTTTGGCCTCTGTTTTTTGTCTAACCTGCTTTCTGGAACCATTCTTCGCCGGACTCAAACCCCGTCATTGTGGTCAACTCCTTTCTGCATTTCAAGTCCCCCGAAGTACATGGCGAGCTAACTGGACAAACTGGTAACAGTGGGAAAGCCGTCCATACTGAGGTAAACTGTCAGTTGGTAAATGCGAATAGGAATGCTCATACCGCCCTGTAGCAATCGTTTTAAAGACGAAATGTTGCCATACGTACTTCTGGCTACATAATTTACAATCTCCAGAAATGTATATAGGGCTAAGTGTTTAGAGTGAGCCTACTGTATGATGCAACAATCACTCTCACTGTGTTGTGCGTTTGCGATCATTTCTCTTACACATACAGTGATCTCGATTTTCTGTGTCAAACACATCACATTTGTCTTTCTGTTCTGAAATAACATTTTAAGCGGAGCTGGTTATGGCCACATGCATCAGGAAAGAGTGTTCACTGAAACAATAACAGTACTTCATATTCTGTCACAGACAATTTTATTGCCCTGTTGAATGCATCTGTCATGATAGACCTGATATTACGCTCTAGAGAACACCACCACCATCTTTTTCCCTACCCCTATTCATAGCATACACCAATGTCTGTTATTGTAGCTTCTTTAAAATTATGTCATATATTTAGTGCAATGTGTAAAGCCAAGCTATTCGATTTTAGCATGTTTATTGACTAATCAAATTGTTTTTATTTCAAGTGAATTGACAAAACCCTGTAGCTTTTTGTTTATTTATAATAGATCTGACAGTGAAGAGCGAGTAGGCAGGCTGACATTAACATGCCTGTGATAGTATCAAGAGGGCTGCAGTGCACAGCCATGCTAAAACCAGCACATCAGTCCTGCACACATATGCCTTTGATTGATCATCCTCTGGCCTTCACAGTGTCCTGCAAGTTTCTTCCAAGGATTATTCATTAAGCCTTTAGGTAACCACCAGACAAGAGAAAGAGAAGAGAGAAGCATCCAAAAAAGGAATTATCTTTCGCAAAATTATAATTATGATGATTTGCTCCAGCACATTTATTTGTTGAATAAAAGAAAGATGTCCATATCTGATCTTTTAAAATAAATTACTAATAGGCAGAAGACTAGAGAAGAAAATGGCATGTTAAAAAAGAAGGGGAGGGGGTGCGAGGGGAATAGATTAATACAATTATTCAGCAGAAATGTATTTTATATTGTAATATATTTTCACATTAACTTTGTTTATATCCACCTATTTTAATATGCCCTTTTAGAATGTTAATTACAAGATGCTGTATGGAATTTCCAACATGGAAATCAGTTCTAAAACATGTACTCAAATGACATTTACAAAATAAATTTTTAACGTGCTTCATATAAAATGTGGCTTGAAAAGACAAATGATTGTCATTGATTGACAAAGACATCTTAGCAAACGCCTATTTCCAATATTATTTTGTAATAATTTCCTCCCAGAATGATTTAAAATGATTTAATGTTCTTAAATATCGGACATACAGTACACATCCAAACTTGAGATAACATAACAGTGAATTGCTTGTGGCGTCTGTCGCTCTAAAGCACTACAGTTTTATTATGGAGAGGAAAAAAATCTAGTGGTTTCCTCACTTGCAGCTACATTAATTTTTATTACGGAAATATCATGCTGGTTTCTCAAGAAGTGATTCTCTTGAACACATTGGAAGAAAACAAGTGCTTTATTTGCAAATATTTTATGTGATTTTGCGCATATTGAAATATTTTCAGAGGTCACGGAAAACACACTTAATTTTTTTCGCTTTTAATCATGTGTTGTGAGTTTTTGTACTTTGGTTCCATGTACTGTATGTTTGCAAGCATCATGTGTTTTTATGAACAGCACTTTGGTACCCATTGTGGTTGGTTGTAAGTGCTCTAGAAATAAATTGAGCTGAGTTGAGTTGAGTTGACTGTTGGAAAACTTTTTTTGTTTCATATAAAAGCTGTCCATGTGAGAATGACAAATATTTCTTGTTCGCCAAATCAAGATACTGCAATGACATTTGAAGGATGAAGTGACACTAAATACAGATTTAAATCCAGCTTCACCATCACATAATTGAATTAAAATGTACAATATACACACACACACACACACACACACACACACACACACACAAAAACTTTTTAATTATAGTGCATTTTACAATATTACGATTTACGTTTACCTTAGTAAGCTGAAGACTTGCATCTTACAGATCCTGAATATAATTATTTTGTTACAAAAAAATTGTTGATGCACATCTTGTGGCATCTAAGAATTCTCAATTCAGCTCTAAAAGAGGCTATAGGACATGTCACTGTATATATAGTCCTAGGAACATGAACAAAAGAGAGACAAATAATGAGACTATATTCAGCTGTAGAAGTTGCCTGGGGCCATGGGGGTCCAACATAGTCCCCACATAGTAAGTGATGTAGTAGCTTTGATCTCTTGTCCCCTCCCTTTTCTAACTCTCACACAGATAAACTGCAACACAGCATGCACACATTTCTAAAAGAGGGAATCTGTGCCTGTATACTCCAGTTTTATGTATTATATAGAGTATTGTGCAAAAGTCCTAAGCACAATTCCAGCTTTGTTAGCTTCTGCGCAATATATAATCATTCAGTCTGTTTATAAAAACTAATTAAAAATATAGGAATGTACAAAAAACAACAACAACAGCACAACATTTCCTCTTCAAGCAATAGTCTTGTGGCTTCCCTTGGCACCAAGCACAGCTTGAACTGTTTTGTTCTAATTGTCCTGACATTTTCTGCTGTAATGTGCTGTGTAATATCAGGCTCCTTTTAGCACTATTTAGAGTTTTTCTTTAGGTTTGTAGTGTCACATATTTCTTTTTCTATTTAGGTGATCTCATACAGCCTCTATAATTTTCAGGTCTGGACTCTGTTGAGGCCATTTCATGACTGTCTGTGTTTTATCAGCTGTTTTCTTTCTCCAAATAGGATTTCACTGCAGTTAGCGGATCATTATCATACTGGAAACTAAAGTCCTTTCCAGAAGGAATGACTTAATGTAAACCTACATGTACTTTCAACATTCATAATTCCATCAATTTAGACAATATTGCTAACAACACTGGTAAAAATGCAGCCCAAATCGGAACAAACAGCCAGTCTCCAACATTGTCTCTTACATGTCTTAAACAATAAAACTAAAATAATTCAAACTCTAACTAAGCCTAAATCATATCCTAACAAACCATACATCTGGTGAAAGATAATTTAATCACCATGTAAATGAAAATCTCAACAAAACAAAAAAATAAATAATTATGACTTATGACTGGTTTGTGGTAAAGGGTCAAGTAAAATAATAGATTTAATGTTGGCTTAAAACTTGTGCCCAGCACAATATGTATTGGATTATGTATGTGGATTTACTGGATGTATTACAGTAGATATGGGTGTGAGTAAACTTTCAATATTTATTTTATTTTATAAAGGTCTGATTACTACCAGACTTCAACTAAAAATATTTTGCCAACTTTTTATTCTATCATAATTGTGAAAATTCTATTGAAACTAACTATTAATAAAAGCATGTCTGAAAACAAAGCACTTCTAGTTACAGAATTTTTATGCAAAATCAGGGTTTCTGCAGGTTTCCTCAATACAAATTTAAGACGTTTTAAAACCATTATGAATAAAATTTTAGACTTATACATATATAGCCTGGTTACTTTTGTAAATAGTTTTTGTATTAATGGGAAATCATGTAAAGGCATGTGATGCTTTATTTTTCTTTCCTTGATAAGACGATTTAACTGTGGTGAATTAGCTGTAAAAATGTCTAACAGTTGTTGTGAATTGTATCTCTTTGCAATACCAACTTAAATACATTTAAAAAAAGTTTTCTGATGGATTATTGGTGATTAGGTGTCAGCTGATTGAGTAGCTTTACTTGGACATAGGACATAAGACCTTTTAAAAATTATTTAAGTCCTACAACACTATATTTCAATGTATTTAAGACTTTTAAGGCCTAAAATATAAAAAAAGTTCTTGAAATTTAAGTCATTTTAAGACTTTTTAAGACCCTGCAGACACTCTAAAAAATAAACACTCTAATCGACAACATTTTTCTATTAAATTAGGAAAACTTGTATTAGTAGTTACAAGATTACAAGTAATTATAGAACTGTATCCAAACACATAACTAGTAGGAGTAAATCCCGAGAGTATTCGAGTGCTCTCAGTTTTTACCATTGCAGTATACATACATACTGTATAGGAATGTACAGCTTAATTTATACATTAATCCACACGACCATTTGGTGCAGAAACATGATGCATGGATAACATATTTTGTTCTAAATAGCGACTCTGGTGTGCAGGATTGGGAGAGAGTGAGTGGATTAAAGGGAATTTGAGGATTTGTGAAAATGGGAATTGGCACGTTTGGGAATCTAGGAATTGACAGATTTGCAGGGGGCTTTGTGAAAGACACATGGCACATAGAAAGAGATAATGTGGGATGAAAATGAGTGTTGGAAAAGAGAAGGAAAAACGGAAGGAAGAAAAAGAGACACAATGCTGATGGTGTCATAAAATACATCCAAAAAAAAACAAACATTGCTGAGAATATACACACACATGCTTGCCTATGCAGCTGTTCTGTTAGAATGCAATCTGCTGGAGTTTGCTGATGATGTGCTATGAGGCATTATACACTATGTTTCTAAGTAAGTGTAGGGATTTTTTCTTCATTAACACGAGTTGCAAATTACAAAACACTCTTTCATCACTGGAAGAATTGCTTAAATAAGACAATTACCAATGTAAACACAAAAGGACTACGCTGACTGCCAAAAAGAGGTAAAAACTGAGTGGAAAGGAGCAAAAAGGGCTCTGAGATTGCAAATTACTGCTGATGTCAATAATTTGTTTCTCTGGGCAACTTGGCGGCTGGAACCTTAATTGCGAGAGAAAAACACCTCCTCGCAAATCAGCTCCTGCCATCCTCTGAGAGTATCTGTCCACTTTGCTCTGTCTCAAAAGAAAAAAAGACCAAAAAAAAAAAAAAACTGGAAGAGGAGAAGAGAAAAAAAAAAAGACAAATGTTGAGGGTTTTTACTTCAGTCTAAAAAGTCAGCCACTTATTTGCTTTGTTAACTCTCCATCAATTTATTGCAATTTGTGGTTAACGTTTGTCTTGTACTGAAGCATAAGTAATTTCCCAGAACGCTTTAGTCTTTCCAGCTGGCCTCACTTTTAAAGTGAATCAAAGGGTAAACTATTCCTGACAACTCCTGATCCAGAGTGCAGTGGACTGATCATAACTGGGAGAAGGCAAGGACGTGTCCTTAGTCAAGGTCTGCTAACACTGCACAGCAGTTCAAAGGCAGAAATCGGCATTTCATACTCACTGTATGGTACTTTGTAGTGTTAAAGAGGTAGTTCAACCACAAGTGGAAATTCCGTAATTCGTTACTCACCCTTATATGATTTCAAACCTGTACAATATATTTCTTACACAGAACATGAAAAGACATTTTGAATGTTGACTATTTATGTCCATGGTTGAAGTCAGTGTGGTTTAAAAACAACAAAGAACTTGAATTAAGGCAAAAGCATCTTCTTTTTTAGGTGTTCATGTGTTGCACAGAAGAAATAAAGTCCAACAGGTTTGGAATGACAGTGAAGTGAAATTAGCAAATGATGACAACTTTCACCTTTCATGTACATGTACAATATAGAACAGCATGCATGTGGAAATACATGCTATTCTATAGGTTCCATTACATTGAGTGCAACAGCCAGTTTCTAGAAAAAAAGAATATGAGTTTCACAAAAACTGAACAAACCAACAAACAAACTTCAAATGTTGTAACTAAGTCAGCCCCAAACTTCTTTCTATATACACATATTTTAAAACCAATGTACAGTGGTCCCTCGTAGGCGTTTTCAAGGTATACTGCTGTTTGGAAAAGTAAAGGTTTTAAAACCGCCGAAATTTTCTGCTACCGTTCTTAAGGTATGTATAAGACCTTTTTATTTACTTTTTTAAATAGTTTTTTTAGGACAACAGTATCTGCTGCAAAAAAAAGATAGGTGTTTTACTGTTCCAGAATATTTAAAATGTTTCTCAAAATAAAATATATTGTGTTCAAAGTGGAAAAAAGTTCTTGTTTTTTACCCAGACATTTTTAAAATATATATTTTAGAGCAGTAATCGCAATACCCTCAAACCATGATATTTTATCCAAAATTATCATACTGTCAGAATCTTATACCGGCCCATGCCTAGTCCCTCGTTTATCGTGGGAGTTATGTTCTAAAAATAATCCACAATAGGCAAAATCCGAAAGCAGTCCGCTTTATTCATTACAATTATCATAGATAAGGCTAAAAAAAACCTCACTTTTATACACTTTTCTCAGACAGCATTAACATTTTCACACTGTTCTCTCTTGTTTAAACACTCTCAAAGTTCAAACCTTCATAGAAAAATAAGTTCGGTATTATAGAATGAAACCAAAGATCAAAATTGTTGTCAGGTGCAAACATTCATCACTGTCAGCAAAAGGTTCATAAAGCTTTTTAGCTTTTGTGCGGACAATGTAGACAACCAGTGTAATGTTCTCTTTCCTGCAGTCACTAATGCACAAAACTAAAGCAGACTTCGGACACCGGAATGCGCCGCATATATGACAGTTGGAAGTAAACACGGACATGCACATTCACATGTTTTTTTAAAATTAAATTATTCAGATGGTGCTCTGTGGCATAGCAGAAATATGAACAGTGTGCTGTGCACTGCAGACAGCCGCGACTTGCGGTGCCGGTGTGCAAATCCTGATGCAATAATATTTGTATGCATGCAGCACATCGGGTGTGCAACCCCCTTTACGGTGGTCTTGCTGTGGACAGTTACATCCCTTTTTGCATCTTTGTTGAAACAAACTGCTAGCAATCAAAGATTTATGCTAATTAGGCAAGCTGAATGCATACTCTACTGTACAGGAGGCAGGGAGGAGATTGATTGACAATGGTCTACAGCCAATCAGAATGCAGAACACAATGGGCTGTAGAAAAAAAAAAAGCATGTCAAATTGCACAAAAAAAAAATCGTCAAAACTGCAAGGTCACGAAAAGGGAACCGCGTAATAGCGAGGGACCACTGTATTTATATTTCCAATTAAATCAAATCCACCTTTCCCTTTTCCCCGATTAAAAGTGTTAATCAAAGTCTTGTTTTTAAACACATGTGATTGACCTCGTATATGATTGGTTTTGTTCAGGATTGATTGATTTAAAAAGGCTTTTCAAATCGTTATGAAAAAAAAAATACTTCCAGAAACATGGCAGCTGAAAAAGAGTACGGCACTGTTGCACTCTATTAGATATAACCACAATGCTTTGCTGTGTAGTGTCAGACACTCACCATCTTCTGTGGGCACATAGACGTTGAGGTAGAGACAGTCTTCACTCTGGTTCTGAATGTAGGTGGCAGCCACGTCCAAGCTGTCGGTGAACCACACCGGCAGCATGATCTCGGGCAAAACACCATGAACATTCTGCGGGCAAACCGGGGCAAACTGCGTGGCATTGCGCACTTCTTGCCAAGACCCTGGAGCTTCTGGTGGCTGAAAGCGACGGTCTCCGATTGGCGCTGTGGCATAAGGAACGCCCAGATATTGTTCCACGGGACCCAGAATCTCATTGTTAAGCTCTTTTTTAATCCCACGCAATTTGCCGTAGTTTGTGGTGACTGTAGGATATTTAGTGCCAGGATCGATGCGTTGACATGATGCCAAAGTGATCCACAGTGCCAACCAGAAGAGAGCTATTGTGTGAGTGGCCTCTGAATTGTGGGCATAGCCCAAATCCCGTTTACAGGCATGAGGCAAATACATGACTGTCCTGTTTTGTTTTTCGCTGTTTTATTGGCCTCTGATTTAATTGGTAAGGGTGAAGGAAAAAGGACTGCTAGAGTAAGAAATGTGACCCTGTCTGTTCTATTTTGGTTGTTTGAGGAGCAAGAATAGGGAGGACAGGAATGGGGGGCTGTGGAAGGGTTGGGGTGGACGGGGAGCTGAGGTTGTGCTCAGCCCTGGTGAGTTTTTGTGGAAATGCTATAGAGAGTAAAGGTGAGAAGTCTGTTACGTTCCATCTCCCTGAGCCGTCCTCATGGGGTCAGTTGAAGAGAGCACACAGATGACAGCTGATCCTGTAAAGAACAACAAGAAAGGAATGGGTTAGTGATCAGGGGGTCATTTACAAGTTGCTACCCTTTCTAAGTCAAGCATGTGAACTTTAAACATGTTGAAATAGAAATCTTTACATTTGGTCAGTGTCATGGTGTTCTAAATCTGACTTTTAGCAGTTTTTATGTCTATACAGTGAACGTTTATAGTTGTACCCTTGTAAAGCTCTGGGTTATCATCCGTCTAAACATTGTTATGCATCCTAGTTGGGAGGTGAGAATGATTGGTAACAATACATCTTATTAAGATATTGCAATATAAAAATGTGACAACATACACTCAAAAATATAACTTGTTGAATCAACATGATATAATCGTAGCACCCATTGTGCATCTAAACAAATCAAGTAAACTTAAACTGCTTAGAATGTGTTATATGAACACAATATAAACTTGTAATTTCAACGTGGTTCTAATAGGTCTGTGTAACTTCTTTGTAGCTAATTGAATTATAATATTTAGGTTGTGTTTATTTGATTAAATTTATTTTTATTCAATCAATGTCAGTAAAACACTTCAACTCAACACAGTAATATCAACAAGTCTTGTCCATGTATGGTTATTAAAATCTATTTTGTTGCTTTAATTAGATTTGTCTTAGTTGGCAGCATTGAAATTCTTAACTTGCAACCAACTCGCTGTGATTACACCAAATTACCAATAGCTATAATGCCTCACATCCTCACAATATATCTCAAGGTATCTTTTTAGCAGAAAAACTAACAAAAAAACTAACATTTATACATTAAACACAAATAAACATAAAATTATGACAAAAGCATTTGTAAATAACTTTTAAATAGTAACACGGAAGAAAACAACGGTATGAAATAAAATACCAATTACAAAAAAAAAGATGAACTGAGCATTAATGATTGTTCCACTCAGAGCTTACTTGCTCTAGCACCTTATTTAAAGAAACAGTGTTATAAATGCTGACTAGCAGAGCTTCTGTCCAGCTACAACTGTGCATCTTCTTCATTCAATCACTACATCAGTCTTGCTTAAGCTCACGCACCAGTTTTCATGCCCCAGTAGCTTGTTTGAAGGGAACAGAGCAAAAATTAAATCATCAACAAGCAAAAAGTGCATTGTGGAACACTACAACTGCAGAATCCCAAAAGTTTAGTCTGTTAAGCTAAGCATGCACAGTGACTTCTTCTTATAAGGTTTTACTGGTGGTGTGCGAATCAGCTTATAAGTGCATACCGCCACCTACTGTGATGGAGGCGCACTGTAACTCACCAGTGAGAGCCGTTCATATGAAGAGCCTAAATCTCATTAAATCAACAAGTTCTCATCTAATTCATTTAATTTTTTCTTAATTTAGTTTCAAACAACTAGAATTAATTATTTAACAGAACTAACAGAACTCCTTTCATTCTTTTCCAGAAGACAAATTTGTATTTTGCGAATCAAGCAAGTGGTTTGCATTTTTTGAGTGTATAATTTATAATACATATGATTTATAATACAGATTATCCAAGATAACTTAGTGTATTAATAGGGTATAGTTCACTCAAAATTGCAAATTTTGTCATTGTGTGCAATTTTTCATCCTTCTTCCAAACACATGAGAATATTTTTTATGAAATCTAAAACTTCCCCCACAGTATCAAAAATAAAATCAAACAAGCAAACAAACAAACAAATAGGCATGCAATCATGAAAATAAACACATACAAGTATTGTTTAAAAAACAATCAAGCCATTAGGCTTCATATGATGAAAAATTAAAACACACATGGTATGGTAAACACAAACATTTTAAATATGTAAAACTTCAAAACAGAGTGAGTATTCCCATCAGGGTTTTTTACTTAGTCCTGGGTTTTTAACACTATGAACACCTATTTTTCCAACCCAGAATAAAAGAGCATGCCAAACAGGTAGTTTAGTAGTGACCCTGCAGGCATAGGTCTTCAACATGATGTCATATTGACGTTGTGCCCCAATGTACCCCAACGTTGTGGGGACGTTGGATTTTGTTTGGAAATGAAAATCGGGTTTGACATCAGAACTCAACGTCAGGCCGATGTCAATATCCAATTTCAAACCTAAAATCAACCTAAAATAAACTAAATATCAACGTCTAATCATGGTTCACCTTGATGCTGTGTGGACGTTACCACCATCAGACATTAGATTTTGGTCACTTTCTAAAAACAACCTAAAATCAGCCAAATATCAACGTTGTCCTTAGACGCTGGCCAGACATTGAATTTTGGTCACCTGACGTCATGACCTAAACCTAACCTAATGATGTTGTGTGCCTGCTGGGTAGGTTGGCATGTGTATTTTTTATTATTATTATTTTACCCAGAGCTGGCTTATTGCCACTTTTATGGTGCTCCTTCCACACAGCGGTGCACAGCATGTGCAGCATGGAATTATGCAGTGTAAGTAAGAATGTTACAGTTAGATGTTTAGCAACCCACAAGCTATGCGTCTCACATTATTTTGGTTTGGACAGTCATTGTAAACATTACTGAATTAGTTTTAATGTAAATATTGATAAATTAGCTTAGTTTTTAAGGAGGAAGATACATAAAAAATGCTATGGTTTGATTCTTTCCTGCTTTCAAAAGTCCATTTAGGAAGATTAAACAGAAGTCCCCAACATATTATGTGAGAATGTGCGTGAGTATATTATGTGAGTAAGTATGCATCTAGTATGACAATGACACTGCAAATATATAAATAACATTTTTAAATTGTAAAACAACAGTAATATGTAGAATTAATTTACCCCAGCTAAATTATTATCAGTGTGAAATATAAAGCAAGAAAGATAATTACTTTTGTCTGGGGTTCAGGATCACTCAGAGTTAACCATTTCAAAAAATCACATCAAATAACTGATCAGTAGTTAAATGTTTGAACAAAAAATATCCATGTGAATGTCATATTCAAGAGAATTCTACAGTATGTCTGCAAGAATTCATTATAAGCAATACAACTTTGCATCTTGTCATGATGGTGAGCTACTCATACTGTATGTATGTGAATCATCCTATCAAGGGAGAATTTTCATGAGGGTTTTAACCTTTTAGTTTCCCGCCTAAAACTGTAATGACAAAACTAAATTGCATTTGAGACAGAAAAGTAAAAAAAAAAAAAAGTGGAAATGAAAAATACCATAAGACTTCCCATGAAATATTAATGCTTTTCAACATTTATATGTTGCTTAAAAATTCAATGACTCAGCAGCTCTCGCAGCTCCCGTTGGGTTCTACATTTAAACCCTGGAAGAAAGCAATACTGCAGGCAAATGACAGCCTAGATGACTCGTTCAGGGCATTAGGAGAATCATAAACACAATACGACAGCAACAGGGAGACAGTGATGGAAAGGCAAACATCTCAAAACTCCCACACAAAGAGCCTCTATCAGTCACTTGTGACTAACAAACTAAAAATAGATGTTTTAGCTCCGAGATCCTGAATGAAATCATCTGTGCGGATATGAAGTCTAATTAAGAACCGACGCATTTCACCGTGAACACATCTTTTGTTTTTTAAAGCCTCTAATCGCCTGAGAGAGCTGACTGATGCTTTAAAACTTTGATGTTCATTTCAAATGGTGTTAGCATTTAGCCATGAGCGTCTAGCTCAGACGCTTAAGCACGTTAACGGTTAGCTAAAACAGAGGAGAGAGAAAGATTTATATGATGCGAATGGATTTGATGTGATTTTAGAGTTGAAGTATGGACAAAACGGAGGGCAAAAGGTCAAGCGTAAGCAGTGAACTTTAAAAACTAATGGATAAAGAGGTATTAAATCTCAGCTCTCCAGATGATGGCAGAGTCAGATATATATCACTAAAGGACACAAACAGGTGCAGACCAGAAACTGCAACACACTACAAAAAGGTTGATAAACAGATGATCTGATAATAACTGAGGGTTTTATGTTTAGGTTTAACTTCAGCATCTCAGTTTCACAATCATTAATTGTGAGAATCAGACACATCATTTTGTGGCAAATATTTGTGAGACAACTGTTGAACAAATTAAGATGACATTTTTTAACATAGCATTGAATATAAATTAGAGTGTGTACCATCTCATTTTTATTTTTAAATATACAGCCATTCAAATTTCTGAACTTCTAACATTGTACTTCTCCACATGTGATCGTTCTTTCTATGGTCTTAACAGTCGTCTTCACTCGTTTGCGCCCTATGACCAGGCTTTCTCTTCCCTGGCCTTGAGGCTCTGGAACTCTCCTCACTATGACATCATTTAGATTGTTTAAATTATCCTTGAAAACGCACTAATTTATACTCGCCTAATCATGAGGTGTGTATTTTTAGTATGTATTTATGGATATTGAGTGTTTTATTTTAAATGTTTTTTTTTTTTATTGTCATACAAAGCTGTTTTCTATTCCTTATTCTTTTTGTGTGAATCGCTTTGCGAATTAAGTTGTAAAAGTTTTAAAGTTTAAATTTTATTAAAATATATTATTATTATCATCTAATAAAATCAAAATTTGTTTAATTTATAGTATACAGTTTATTTGGTCACTGAAAACCCAGGAATGCTTTTAATTAGACTTCTGTAAATGAAAATGGTTAAAGTAAAATTTGACAAATGAAATATTCCTGTTATTATTGTACTTTAACAAAACGTCCAGATGCCCAATTTGTTTTTAAACTGTAATACTCAATATTCATTGAGAATTACCCTGACATAATTTCCTGTAGCTCCAGAGTGATTATACTCATTAGGGTTGGGCGATGTTGACCAATTTGCCATCGTACAAAGTTTAATGTGAAAAATCACAATGAACAATGACATCATCATCGTAGGCGGCGGTAAATTAAATATTTATGAATAATTTATTAATTCATAAAAAATTAATTATTTGGTCTTTGTTTTACCTATAACCAAATTATAAATAAATAGTGATAAGTTACACACAAATAACCACCTGTCAATCATTTTTTTCTGCGGGAACCTAACATGAATAGGCAGAGTGATCTTTGTCGTTACAATGGCATCAACAAACATGGTTGGTAAAAATTGGTGACACAATCAACAGGAATCAACCAACAGTATCTAAGGTTTTTTGCTAAAATGACTAAGTATTAGTGTGAATGCGAAAGATTGAAGCAGTGTACTGACGCTGTGACACGTTACCTGATAGATTTAAAAGACCGAAGAGTCGTTAGATAGAGACAAGATTAATTATTCAATCATTCCTTCATATTCTTTTCGGCTTAGTCCCTTTATTAATTTGGGGTTGCCACAGTGGAATCAACCATCAACTTATCCAGCATATGTTTTAAGCAGTAAAAGCCCTTCCAGCTGCAATCCATCAATGGGAAGCACCCATACACTCTCATTCACACACATACACTACGGACAATTTAAGCTTACCCAATTTACCTATAGCGCATGCCTTGGACTTGTGGGGGAAACCAGAGCACCTATGGAAAACCCACGCGAACACGGGGAGAACATGCCAACTCTTCACAGAAATGCCAACTGGCCCAGCCGAGGCTCAAACCAGTGACCTTCTTGCTGTATGGCAACAGTGAACCCACTACACCACCGCTTTGCCACAAGATGTATTAAATATCATGCTTAACAACTATAGTGAGACGCGAGTCATAGTTTAGTTGCAACCCTGCTTCAACACACTTACCTGTAGGTTTCAAACCAGACTGAAGGACTCAATTAGTTTGATCAGGTGTGTTTAATTAGGGTTGGAACTAAACTTTGCAGAGCTGTGGCCCTCCAGGAACTGAGTTTGACACCTGTGGTTTAGGTGAATCACATATTCCTGATTTTACTGCATTTTAATTATAGGGATGTTTACTTTTCTCTGATCGGATAGCTGTCTGATTCACGAGAATTAAATGCGTCTCTGCTAAACACATGATTCTGATCTTCAAATCCTGAACAATTTGCAAATTTACCAAGGTTACGTAGACTTAAAATGCAGTGTATCCGACCATTCTTTAATTATTGCTATTTTTACAGATTTGGTTTGAGCTATCAAATTATTATTTCGAAGGCATACCTGCCCTTTTCACGATCAAATAACAATCCAATCAGAAAAAAAAGCATTATCAGGAGTAAACAGCCCCAAAAATGACCCAACTTTTGCATACCTGGGGTTGTAATACTCAATATAGATTCTACATCATCATGGCATGATTTTCTGTGGCTCCGGAGCAATTAGTCACACTATATTCACAGCTCAGATGATTGGCCAAAATAACAAGCAAATAACGCCAAAATTGAAAGCACGCAACCGCCATTGAGAGCAATGATAATGCTAACAGAGTGGCATCTCCAGGTATTACAGACCTCTGTGGTGCAGTTAATGTGAATGGCAAGCTATTTAAAAAAGCAAAACAATGCTTCCTCATCATCATCATCACCATCATCATCATCGCCATCATCGTTAATGTGGCAACAATCATCATTCTGAATGGACTCCTCCAGTTCTATTACTTTATCACCCTTCTATAATAGTCTCATTTAATGTGGCCATTAGCGTTTCTTGCACAGCGCCGTCGCCGCATGTGTGGGTCTGTCTTTTTGTTATGCCAATAATGCTATTTGAATTTGAGAACTATGGATTGGAGGAAGAAAATAAGAATGAGGGAAAGAGAGAGAGAAAACGAGAGGTGTGAGGACATTGGTATTTTGCTCGAAGGCCTGTACAGGCGCTAGTGCTTTAAATACGGATAAATGCTGTAAAATCCAATAGCAACTCCGGTATAATTCCCCCAGTAGACTATATGTAATGTGG
Source organism: Danio rerio (assembly GCF_052040795.2). Lineage (NCBI taxonomy): Eukaryota > Metazoa > Chordata > Actinopteri > Cypriniformes > Danionidae > Danio > Danio rerio. Next base: position 22,235,565 of record NC_141027.1, read on the forward strand.
TATTTAAGGAGGTCAGGCAGAAATGGGAAAGGAATAAAACAGTTCAGCTGCTTTTCTTTCTTATTATTACACTGCAAGTCTTTACAATTGCTTCATAATATTTGAAGACAAAGTGTCTAAATATTGTGTTTTCTATGCCTTCATCTCCCATTATGTAAGTGAAGTTCTATAGAGAGAAAATTTTGATTAAAGAAAAAAAACATATATTGAAACATATATTGTATAAAGGTTTTATACACACTCGCTCTCACACACACTAGCTTTTAATTATGTAATGATTTTTATGACTTTTAAACTTTATATTCAGACCTTTCCCCCCAACATTCACCTTAAACCAACCCAGGCTCATTGCGAATACATACACAGGTCTACATTTCATAGGACATCGAAATATGTAACCGCTCTTATATCCGCTCACTATTTTTGTTTTTTCAAATCCACCAAAGGCCACTGTGTTTGCTTTTTGATGGTCTCAAATTCCTATTCCTCTTCTCGCGTAAATCCACCAAAGGTCAACCTTCAGTCAATCAGGCCAGCTTGCTTTGGACTGACTCACTGACCCACCAATTCCCTTCAATACGGAGGTAAGCGGTTAGCTGGTAGCAAGACTAGGAACAGAAGCAGCATCATTACCGCCCCTAAAGTTCATTTTAAAGACGAAATGCAGCCAGATGTACCTCTGGCTACATAATTCACACTCTCCAGAAATGTAGACAGGGGTACATATTCATAGTGAGCCTGTATTGCCTAAAACAGTTTCCCATTTTCTAAATTAATTAGCTGGTTTTTTTCCACGGGGAGTAAAACTATGTCAAATGCTAGTGGTGTAACGGATCACAAATCTCGTGGTTGGGATCACACTATGGTTTTTGAGTCACGAATCAGACCATTTTTCGCATCAGCAAAAAAGGGAGCAGACAAAACTTAAAACCTGTAATTTTATTGAAAATAAAAATCAAGTAAGAACCAGCTGAAAAAAAGCAAAATATTAAATACGAAAAATGATCTTTTCTACTGTTGCTGATAATGCTAAATTTAGAAATCTAACTTCTTGTACAACATATCATATATATTTTTTTATTAATATTTCAACAATTCACACATAAAACTTTGTTTCATTATAGGTGTATCATTTTTGAAAACCTATTCAGTGACATAGTTTTGGTGTTTTTTTGTCTCCACCCATTGGTTACAGAAAGTAATTGTTAACACATTTACTAGCCAAGTTCCATTAAACGGTGATTTTGATCTTTACCAAAAACATCAGTGTTTATATCTGAAGTTATACCAGTACTTCTGTGTCATTTAATTGTTATTTAACTAACTAAAAAAGTGCAAAAACTGTATAACTTGATCAAACCCAGATTTGAATGCAGCGCTAAGGATTAATAAACATATGCAAATCACTGTAATTTATCATTCATGCTGCGCCGGTTTGAATTGAGATCAGGATCTTTTAATGTTTAATTGTGCAGCTTTACGCTCAATGCATTAATGCAGGCTAAACGAGCAGTGACAGAAAACACCTTTAATTAATAACCTAATAAAGCATTTATTCCGTCATCACTATATTTTACAGGGAAGCCAAAATGCTTTCATACACATCACATGCTTTTCATACACGATCTCTTTTCAATTGTTATAAATGTTGGATTAACGTATAAATTCTAAAAAAGTATTAAGCTGCGGGTCAGGTGCGTTTTCAACTCTGCGTTGTGATTCTAATGGATTACGGATCAACCGTGATCGGTTACACTCCTATCAAATGCCAATGTTAATGTCCCCATGACAAAAAAAACAAATAAATAAATACTGGTGTTGCTAAAGAACCTACTTGAGGAGACTTTAGGGCTATAAAAAACACAAATAAAATAGAAATGTATTAAATGAAATGTTTAAAGGACAATTTCTTTATAAAATCTTATGATAAAATATCTTATTAATAATAATTGGTTAAATTAACACGTTATCTTAAATATTATCAACTCAGTTTTTCTGAAACATTATGATAAATAATGTAAACATATTAACAACTCTTATGCACCCTCAAATTACACCAAGCACAAGCAGACACATTTTTCAGGATCCATGCATCGTTCAAAACTACTTCCCAGCAGTAAAGTAATAACCCTGTCAATAAAACTGAAAAGTGAACTGGCTCTCTCTATATAATCCCTCCTACAACTCATCATTTTTCAGCACTCTCTTTTTCACTCTGTGTGTGCGTGCGTGCGTGTGTGTTCTGTGGAGTGTAAAATAGAAGAGGACGACTCTAGGGTTTGAGGAGAGTCGTGGGACCATTGACAGGATTCTCTGGCTGCTCTTTAATTAAACCTCAGAGACCAAACAAACTGCACAACACTCACACACACAGTCACACATCAAACACACACGCTCCCTAAACAATAAAACACCACCGCCAATCAGCAGGAAGGAGGAAAAACAGTGGAGAGAGCATGAGGAAAGATTTAGGGAAAGAAGAAAACATGACAGATCAGAGATGGAAAGAAACGGAAAAGAGCACAGAGACTACCTTCTGGTCAGAGATTTGTTAGCAGATGAAAGAAGCGATGCTAATAAACTACAATCTCAGTAGCGTGACAGTAGTTGAGTTGTTTTCAGGATTGTGTAGCTTTTCATGTACTGTAGCTATTTTTGCCTGCAGTGTGGCACACAATCCCTGTTTTTTCATGTCATACTCTATTGGGCAAAATGCCTTACAACAAGACAGCAGAGGCCGTAAACACATTCTTTCACAATCTATTCCCTCTCTCATGTAGTGCCAGATGTCTAATTCATATAGCTGTGCTGCTTTGTTCAGTTCTTCTCACTTGTTTTTTGGAAATTTTGTCTTTATTCCTGTAGTCAAAAAATATATATAATAATGATAAGACACTGTTTCCCAGAGATGGGTTGCGGCCGGAAGGGCGTCCGCTGCGTAAAAATGTGCTGGATAAGTTGGTGGTTCATTCCGTTGTGGCGACTCCAGATTAATAAAGGGACTAAGCCAACAAGAAAATGAATGAATGAATGAATGATAAGACACTACCAATTAGTCTAATATTTTCAAAACAGTTCAGATGAAGAGAGCCTTTTTATGGACCATTTTGAGATTTTGACATTTTAATAAACCTTCTTCTGTTTTCAGTTGAATGAAAATCAAACATACACAAAAATACACAATTAAGTATTCCTTCTGTCGCTTTTAAAAAAAAATCTGTCTGTAGATTTCAACTACTATCTATTAGTATTGTCACGATACTGGAATTTATTATTTAGATACGATACCATGAAAATTATTGATATTCGATACCATTTTCGATATGTGGGGAACAAATTCCATAACATTAAAAGTACGCACATGAAGTAAAAAGGGAAATAAAAATACTAAACTATATATTACTTCTACTAGGTACATCAGCAGTGATTGGGCGCAATAAGGTGCAAGATGTGTTTAGCACAATTAGTTGCAATTTTCAGACCAGTGCGTACCAAGTTTTAACGTTTTGCTCCATGTTGTTTAATAGCAAACCCATTTGTGCCACTTTGTGGACTATTGGGCATTCTGGTCTAAAGTAGAGATGTGTTAAGGCGCATTGTTGGCGCGTTGCTATTTTGAAGAACTGAAATAGACTGTGCCATTGACCAGCTGAATGCTGATCTAAAGCCCAGAGCACAGTGCGTTAGTTATGCGTCTATGCAGGTTCAAAAGATTACACATTGCGTAATACACATAGGAAGTATAGCAACACACAATTTCTTTACATATAAAAAAAATAATATATTAAAATGTTACAAAAAATTATTTTCTACATAAATATAAAATATCCATGCCTTCGTGACCATTTGCATTTATAATGTTACTAATATAATTAGCAACATTATTTGTTATATAAATATTTATATTTGCTTTAATAAAAACAAGTTTAGATTTGTCCACCTGTCGGATTTTGGACTATATGAGCCAAAAGAATAGGATGTGTGTTTGGATATAACTCAGTTTTTTTGACCACACTTCTTTTATATTTATATTTTATTATATTTATTAGTTTGCTGAGTATTGGAACTGAATTTTAGAAGTAGTTTTAAAACAAATCTTTGTGCTTAACAAATGAAATTAGATATGTAGGCTAATGAATGTCTTACAACAACATTCTTTACTTATCCAAGATAGTAAAGGTGCAAAGTAAACAGTAAAAAAAAGTAAAAAGAAAGTAAAGAGGCCAAATGAAGGCTTTTTCTTTATCCTCGCTCCAGATGGTCTGTTTAACTGTTTTCTTGCTAGTGAAGCATTCAGTTTTTTTCACTTACAAAGTCCGTATTCGGACATGCCCTTAATACTTTTATGCTTTATGCTTTTGCGCCATGAGCTGTAGACTTTGTGCCTAGATCGTTAAAACAGAGCTCATAAAGTCCAAAAGCCAATAAATTACAAAAAATAAAAAATAATAATAAATTAGTGCACTTTTATTTTTCGATTGAAACAAAAGGGTTAAAGTCTTAATATTGTTACTTAATTATTAATCTTCCTTCTGGTAAGTGCGAGAGAGCGCAAAACAGCAAAGCCAGTATCAATACTGACCAAATGCAAGATAGTATCATTTTAAATATTTCAGTACCAATATTTATGACTATACAAATATTTTTGACTATACAATCTATATTTTCAAAAGGCATTTTTCAAAACATTGAGCCATAAATAATTACATAAGCATCTAAAACTTCACCATTTTATTCATTTGTTGATTCTGAATTGTTTTTTTTGATCAAGGAATATGATCATTCATAATTTTTTTTATCATTATTTTAGATTGATAAAAAAGATCTCAAAATCCCTTTAGTAAAATTATGTAATATGTAACAAAAAATTCAACATTTATCCAAAGTTCAGTTATTTTTACGTCTTTCTATATTATGTTGTTTCTATTACTATGATTTTTAAACATTTATGTGTGGTTAATGTACATTTTCCTGCTTGTTATTTAATTTTTTTGTTTTGTTTTTGTTCTTTAATGTCTGCACAATGAATTGTACTCATCAATTGTACTTCACAATTACTACTAACAACAACAATTTATTACAAAGCAGACTGTTTTAACTTGCAGTAATGGCAATATGAAGAGACATGCATATGAAGGAGGGATATTTAGCTTAATTAATACTAATAATGAAAACAAACAATTCATTGTGCTGAAAAAATATAGAAGGATATTTGCAGACTGTTTATGGTTATGTAGCAACAACTTAATTAATACACACACAGCTCTTCCAAACATTATTTGAATCCTAATTATGCATTTTATAATTCATTTGTAACTGTTAATTTAATTAAATTAGCTTAAGAACTATACTGCTTTAAATGCACACACATAAAACACATACAAACACATAAAACACATACAAACACACAAACACACACACACACCCACACACACACACACACACACACACACACACACACACACACACACACACACACACACACACACACACACACACACACACACACACACACACACACACACACACACACACACACAAACACACACACACACACACACACACACACACATGTCAAATCCTCGCCCAGTTTTAGTACAAGTTGTGTTTTTTATATTTGTGGCTGTTAAGTTTATTTATATATATATATATATATATATATATATATATATATATATATATATATATATATATATATATATATATATATATATATATATATATATATATATATATATATATTGAGATACTGAGCCATTACAAGTAAAAAAAAACAACAAAAAACTAAAATTTTACTTTAACGAAGAACAGACGTTTTGAGAAAAAAAAAAACTGAACAGAACTGGAACTAAATTACTAAAACTAAACTTGCGGACTTCGTTTATGTCCTGCGACAACTTTATTTTTATTACACTTTAAGTGATCTGCTTGAGAAAAAACATTGTTATACACCATAGTAGCGTGTAGCCTATAAAAATGCCGCAAATCTTTTTAAATGCATTAAAAAGCAAGCGCATATCTTAGCCGTACCTTGAGTTTGTTTCACACTCTGCCTGTATTAACATGCATGCTGTATTTTAATATAGCTTATTTTGATGAATTAGCTCTAACTGACAGCTTTTTCTTCGTTTTCAGCGGTTATGCTCGCATTATATTTCACACGCATATGCAAGTGGACTGAAATTGAAATTCAAATACAAAACATACTGAGCCATTAAGTAAAAAAACAAAACAAAACAAAACAACAGTTATAGCTACTTTAAAGGAGAACATTGATGTTTTGAAAAAAAAAAAAACTCAACTGAACTGAAATTAAAAATAAACCTGCTAGACTTAATTTATGTCCTGCGGCTAAAATATTTTTATTATGATCTGCTTAAGGTAGGTCAATTTATTTATTTATTTTTTTGCTTTTGATGAAGCTGCATTCAACTTAAGCTCAATGTCGGCAATGTCTTTAAATAAATAATTTATTTAGGCCTATTTTCATTATTCATTTATTTTCATTATTCGTTTATTATTATCTACAATTGTTGAGACATAAAATGAGATATTAAACTATAATCAACAACGAAAATGTAAGTAAAAACAGAAATAAAAACATAAATGAAAATGTCTTGTCTTAGTCCTGTCAAAATAGCAAACACTGAACATCTCTCTATATTTAGGTTAATAGACTGCTTTATTTATTTATTTAAGACTACTTATTTGTACTGAATGTTTATGCTTTAATTTTAGTTGCAAAAAGATCAGAAATTGATCTCGCACGCGCAGGGAAAAAAGGCAGTTATGCGACACATGACTTGCATCGCTCTCATGCCAAGTTTTAAGGATAAATTCGCATTTAGGTGCTGCTTGAAATGAAATAAAACTATCAAAAAGCACATTAAAAACTTTAATCAACTTGCAACTTCCAGTGCATGCAGACTTTATGGAATCTTAATACTACTACTACTAATACTTATACTTCTACTACTAATAATAATACTAATACTTCTACTACTACTACTACTACTACTACTACTACTACTACTCATACTATTACTTATACTTCTAATACTTCTACTACTACTACTACTACTACTACTACTACTACTACTACTACTACCACTACTACTACTACCACTACTACTACTACTCATACTATTACTTATACTTCTAATACTTCTACTACTACTACTGCTGCTGCTGCTGCTACTACTTCTACTTCTATTACTTCTAATACTAATTCTTAAACTTCTGATACTACTATTAAAACTACTACTACTTCATCTAATACTTCTACTACTACTACTACTACTTATACTAATACTAATACTTATACTTCTACTACTATTACTACTACTATTTCTTCTACTACTACTACCACTACTAATACTGATACTAATACTAATAATGTATTTTTTCTTTACTCCGAAGGTGATATTTGCTTAATTTTGTAAGCACATTTTCACTACTGATTATATTCATGCAGCTACTTTGTGTCTAGCTTGTACAGAATCTTAGCAGGATACTGCCTTATCGCTAGTTTGCTATGAAGGAATAATGTGCAGAAACAAAGCTACACCCCTACTCAATATGCAGTTTCAGTAGGAAGTACATCAACACACTGACACAAAAGACTCAGCAACTTCCAGTTGATGCAGACTTTATGGAATCTTCTTGGCCCAACAATTAGATAACAACAACAGCAACAACAACAACTACCACTGCGCTCATTTTCACTACTGACTATATTCATGCAGCTACTTTGTGTGTAGCTTGTATCTTAGCAGGATACCATCTTACCATTAGTTTGCTATGAGGGAATGATGTGCAGAAACAAAGCTCCAACCCTACTCAATATGCAATTTCAGTTGGAAGTACATCATTAAACTGAAATAAAATTTGCAGCAACCTCTAGTTCATGTTTAAGGTATCCGACCATACCTTCTCTCTTTCCAACAATTAAATAGCTAACAATAATAATAATTCATTTTTTCCTCCTTTCTTCATTCTGAGGGTAATATTTGCTTCATTTAGTACGCAAATTTTCACTGCTGACTTTATTTATGTAGCTACTTTGTGTGTAGCTTGTATCTTATTGGGATCCATTCTCAAACTAGCTTCCCTCCACTGTTCATTTTAGCATGCAAAAGACCTCAGACCAGTCTTCACCCTGCTGAACTGCTGCATTTGCCCTCTGACAGTTCATCACATATGTCAATCAAATCCCACGTGACGTCCTCCTCTCATATCCATCTGCTGTTCCGCTCCACGCTGATCTAGAATCAGCCGGCGCTGTAATTAAGGCTTATGTCAGACTAATGAGCTTGTCACCTCCCTGATCGTGAGCCAGTGTGTAACCCGAAAAAGTCCAGCGGCAGCTGATGCCCCACAGCCAGGGCAAGAGACGAAGACACGGGCATAAAGTTGGCACAAGCCGAACGGGCGCTCAGGTTGTTTGGGTCTTAATTGCTTGATTGGCATCGTTACAAGGCGTAAATTGGCCAGTTGTGGCCGTGCTGTGTGCCCTCCGGGTGTGATGGAGAATGATGAATGGGAGAAATAAACAGCCTGAGAGGGATAGACAGATTAATCAAGTGAGGGAATGGGGGAGACGGATCTGCTTGGCCGTGTGCACCGCTCTGATTGGTTGAATGTAACAAATAATGATGTCATTTTTATGCCGTGCAACATCTTGGTTCAAATGAAAGCATGAATCAAGTGCCACTCAAGCTAATCATTTATTTACTAGTTCTAGCACTGAATGTACTTTAGAACAGTAGTCCTCAACCCTTGGGCCATCAATTGGTACAGGGCCGCACAAGAAATAATTAATTATTTCCATTTTATTTATTAGTTTAAGTGAAGTTTCACAAACTAATTTCGAGAGGAGCATGTGAAATGATTGTGCACTGCTGGCCACTCATCCGTAATCAGTAATAATCCAATCAGAATGATCCTAGCTTAATATAAATGGATCACTTTCTCCTTATTGCTCTATCTTCGTTTTGGAAGAATCCCCCCTTCCACCCCATCTCCTCCTTTTTCTCCCCTTCTAAAGGGGAAGCGATCGACACCTACCTGATCTCGGATCTCCCCTGATATGCTTATTGACCGGACGGGAGCCCTGGGCTCAAATATCTCCGAGCTCAGGGTTCTCTCCCGGGACAGCATACCAAACCTGCTATAAATGCCAAGCATATCTAAGTGGGAACTCTTGAAATGATCATTTATTTAAAAAAAAAAAAAAACTTTTATTTTGAAAAATGACCGTATTCTCTCAGTTACATGTTGGCCACTTGAGCGCCAAAATTTAACCAACAATAGCAAAAGAAGTGTGCAAGAAGATGATCAACTGCTGGAGTTCACAAATGATAGTGGCCGTTCACATATCACATCTTTTTTACGCACAAGTTCATCATTTCTCAGTGGAGACACACCCAGTTGAAAACATCTTCAGAATCCCATGAGCATCCCGTGACAAGAACTGACCATTCAGTTGCATATTTTGTACGTAATATACAAATTTCGGTAAAAATAACCCACTGGTGCTTTTTAATTTTCTCCTTAAATAAAACTTGCGTCATAGTTGCAGCAACATTTTGTCAGCTTGTCATCTTGAGTTGATGGTCGCCTACATACACAAACACATCTACATACACCAAAACCCCGGACCTTGGTAAAGTTGTTAAGTGTTGTATAAGTGTAAGGGTATACTCACAATATGTAAAGTTGCCTTGAACCAGGCTCAGCACAGCGGAGATTTCTTTAGTTATATTGCTTTAGTCATTTGATAAGCAGTGACACGCAGTCAAATATTTCGCTGAATAGATCCGCCATTTTTGATGCTCATAAAGTCCTCGTGCTGCAGGAATTGGGAGGTTTACTGAAGTGCAGTGAGGGGTTTGCGTCTTTAATAATCTAAGACAGTTTGTGTTTATTGAACAGTAAGAATGATTAATAAATATCAAACAGTCCCGATGCCAGAATGTATTGGTGTTATAGATGTGTGAATGGTGCTTTCTGAAAAAAAAATCGGAATGTTGACTGTGTGAACAGCACTTTTTTTTTTATTTACCGGTTTTATAATTTCTGACAGTAGTATAATGGTGAACACACTGACTGACAGTACACACATCTGCAGTGCACACACAGTCAGCGTACGGACGAGGTGCCAGGTGAAAGCATAAACAAGGTTTGACTCTCTCACACTCACACATACGGTGCTTTATCTGAGGGTAACAGTGAGGTGCAAATTGAAGGCTCTGGCACCAGGCCTGTCTGATTCAGGGACAGCAGAATCCTGCAGAAGAGTCCTCATTCAGACCCTCAAGGTGGAGCTCAGTACTTTGTGTGTGCGTGCGTGAGTGTGTGCGAAGAAGACGACTGACTGCTAAAGGCCAGGTCAAAAGACATTCACAACCTGTCACTATATCTTCTACCCCAAATTCAACTCATTTCAGTTTCCCCATCTTCCATCCATTTATCTGTGAATAAAGGAGGAATGATGGCCTGAAAGCACTGAGAAAGTGAAAGAAAGAGATCAAGAGAGAGCTAGAATATTAACTAATATATTGAATACTACTTAATATTAACTTATATTACTTTATTATTTTTACATTCATATAATTTATTTTAAAAGCTAATAAAAACGTTTACATTATTACTTTTTTATTAAGAACAATATTTTTTCCTAAATACCGAATTGGCGTATTCAAATTGAAATATGTAGAATACTCAGTTCCTCCAGGGTTCCGCAGTTTTTCGATTGCTGAATTTATAGCAAAATCAAGCAAACTCACTTTTTTTTTATTTTTTTGCAAATTCTGGATCTAGATGCTTTCTATGACATCATCATGACACGGATTCACCAAAAACAAAGGCCATGTGGATGCAAACAACCCTCGCTAAGCCATGATTTTACATACATCATGATCGTAGACGGCAGTACGTATATACCTTTACGCTGGTTTGTAACTCAGCATTTAACCAGACGAAGAAGACACAGCCTGTTAAATATGAGTAAACACACAGTCACATATACCCACAAATTTTGCCGTGAATGACCGTGAAAAAATTGAGGAGAGTGAAATTACATAGATAAAGACTTGTTGCGGGCACAGCACATAACACAAACATTGTGCAACGTCTCTTTCACTAGCAGAGCACTAGCAGTGTGTGTGAGCGAACTGGCTTTTACATCAGCGGCATCTGCAGCACACACCCGATTTACATCTTTTGCAAAGATCCTCATTTTCCTGTAACCTATCTTTATACAATTAGCCCTCCTGATTACACCAATCCCAATCCCATATTGGTAAAGGTTTTTTAAAAAAAAATAAGTAAAAAAAAAAAAAAAAAAAAAAAATATATATATATATATATGTATATATATATATATATATATATATATATATATATATATATATATATATATATATATATATATATATATATATATATATAATAAAAGTCCTTGGTGATCCTCTGATGCTGAACAGTATTTTTTAGGGGTGCAGTGGGAAATAAGTTTGTTGATCCAATGTTTATAGATGGAGGGTGAGATGATTTCCAGCTGATTAAAATGCATTTTTTCCAGCCATTCCAGCCAGAAGTGTAAATTATTTTTTGTGGTGAGAGGTATCTAGTAGTTCAGTGACCCCTTATATCCAGATTCTATAATCATAGCTGAGTTGGATATCTGTAACTATGATGATATGTCAATTATATATTTTCAGAAATCAGCCAACACAGAACAACTTCAAAGCATATGCAGCAAGTCTCATTCAGCTGCATTGCAACTTTTAAATTTTTGGGGAAATAATAGAATTAAACGTGAAGTTTTTTTGCAAGAATAATATGTCAGATGCAATATATCAAATTGGATTTGTCTATGTTTAGTGCATATTAAAGTCGTTTGCATTCTGTTCATAATGCACTCCCACTCTACCAGGTCATATGTGCAGCCAAGATCCTCCTCCCACTTCTGTTTCAAAATATTATTGTGGTATGCTTTTATGGAGTAGTCTATAGTTGTAATACCTCTTGGGGACAATATAATTTTATTATGCATGACATTGTGGTGATAAGGCTGGAATTTTAGGGAGTATGCTAAAATTTAAATTTAAGTGTGATTTTATAAGTTACAGAACCCAATGTTTGGGTCTAAGAGTAATAAAATATGTATATATTAAAAAATACTTTTGACTGTGGTATACTTTTTACAGCAAATAAGGCCGGACACAAAATAAGGCTGAAAATATTTAATAAAGCTGCAGAATTTAATAAATAAATAAAACAAAATAAAAATAAAACCCCAGCAAAATCAGTAATTTTAGGTCACGAGAATCCGGAGGGACTGGAAAATGTGGATAAATGGATTTCAAAAATGTTAAAATATGAAATTAATACATTTTATAGAGTTCACATTTCAGCATGACACTTAAAACAGGACATGCAAGAATGAAATAACATTGCCCTTTTTTTCTGCACCCCGAATCCCACAAATGAGATGCATGTTACATAATGCACTCAACAAATGTACAACCATTTGTCATGCAAATACATTAATCCAAAACAAATAATTCAGATGTCTAGGGGACTTTTAGAAGAGGTTTTAGCAGAAAAGTAGCTCCTAATCTCACACAGTCTGTTTCCCAAACTATTTTCTATCCATTCCCCACATCCAGTTTAGAGGAAAAGCGAGAGCGATGAGAAGGATAACCTTTGTCCAGTCACAGGGGACACACAGAGAGAGAGAGAGAGAAAGAGAGGGAGAGAGAAACAAACACACTAGAATGACTGAATGGTCGCAGTCCACCAGAGCACAAAATTGGAAACAACAGAAGAGGAAGAGTTAAAAGCAAATATTTACAGGGCTTTAATGTGGTCCGGGACGCAGGCGCTGCGTGAAGGGTCAGAAGCAGTCAGCGATGTGCTAATTAGACACAACCATTACTCACCGACCACTCATATCTGCTTCATCACGGCTGATAAAGTGTGTGCGCACATCTGTATTAAACTATCATTAGGTTTGCAGTCTTTTTTTGTGTTTTACAAAGAATGGCATAGTTCATATTTTAAATTGCACCAATTTTTCACAAACGTGTTTGACTTATTTTCTTCAGTTGAACAGAAAAAAATTCATAATAATATTGCTAAAATAAAAAGGTAAGGAAATATGGCTATGTATGTGTGTTTGAGATGATCTGATTGGCAAATTATGTGATAGCTACTGTTGGACCAGCCATGGTCAATCATAAGCATGTGATCCTCTCGAAAAATCGTTTATAAATATATGAACTTCGCTTAAATTGTGTTCTTCACATTTTGAAAATTATATGAGCTAATTTACATATAAAAATAAACATATAAAATTATAAGAATTTAAAAAAAATCAATCATTCTGTATCAGAATCGACCAATTTGCTTGTAAAAATCAGTAGTTGGAATTAGGGCTGCACAATATATATTATTTCAGCATCAATGAAGCAATGTGCACATCCACAATAGTCACATAACAGGATCTGCAATGTTGAGTTGCGACTGTATAGTTTAGGATTATAAATTATTATATTGGAATTATACAGTTCAAAATACACAACATTTGTGGAGTTACTGCAGAGTTTAACCTTAATGGAGTAAAAGTTTATCATTTGCACATGTTTTAAGCGCTAAGAGCATTCAGACACATACATTCAGAGACATATTCATATTCAGAGACATATTTTTTTAGAAATTATTTCCGTAAACTGTTTAAACAGTAAACACAGCAAACATTTTTTTTGTTTTTCAAAGATTTCTAATAGATTTCTAATAGACATCTAAACATAGTCGTTTGGCTGAAACAAGGATAAATTTGGGCTGTCAGTGAAAATTTTATAGACGTCTCACAATAGGTCAAAACTAGACTAGTCATCAAATAAACAGAAACGAATAAAGTCTGTCTAATCTGTCATTTGATGTCTAGTCTAGTTTTGGGCTATTCTAGATTTCTATTAGATTTTCACTGGCAGCCCAAGTTTAGCCTTCTTTTAGCCAAGCTGTCTACATTTAGATGTTTATTAAACATCTATTAAACACAAAATAGTTTGCTGGGACGTCTTGTTTTCAATTAATCTGGTGTAATTGTATTTATCACAATATTTTTATTACATATCACAATATATATCACAGAAATACAAAATATTGCAATGTTTGATTTTTCTAATATCATGCAGCCATGATCAGAATCACAAAAAAATCAAGATCGGTGCATCAGTAATTACAAAGACAGAAACCAGCAGAGCAGCTCCTACAAATGGCAGAGCAAGCGCCACAATTTCTTCTGATTAATATTCAGAAGCAAGTGAGTCTGTAACTGCTGCATATTCAACACATGTGCTGCCCACAGAGCCAAAACCCTCTGGCCAATTACAATGTGTTCTTCTTACAGAGAAACTCCACCACACAAACACACACAGACAAAAACCAATGGAAAGAACACAAGCAGAGGCATCAAGAACAACCGGCAGAGATTCTCACCCCAATCACTCTTATACAAAATCAATGATAAATGCTTTTTGGTGTGTCAGAGAGACAGAAAGCACGGGCGAGAAGAACATTTTTTTTTCTGTCTCTCTCTAGTTTTTCTGTGAGTAAGCCACTGTTTAGGCCCCAGGGTTGCACCGAGCCTGAGTCCTTTATCAATGATGAATGACCAAGTTTGTGTATAACCATGCGAGCGTGTCTGTTTCTGCGCATTTTTAGACGAACATGCATGCATAACTGTGACATAAAATATGGTTATGTCGTTTCGTGGTGTTCTTTTGCTTTCCATTTCAGTCATTTGGAGGCTGATGTGTGTTTTTCCGCTGTTATTTCTTTCGCTCTGTCTTTATGTCAGATGGCATGAAAAGTGAGCAGAAATTGATGTAAATGATGCTGCTGGTGTATCAAGCACTGCTGTTGCTCTCGGTATTGTACTAGTCTCTGTCTCACATTGTGTCCTAACTAGATGCTGACAAGTTTTTAGTGACAAGTAATCTGTAAAATCAGAATGAGATGGAAGTCGCAAGTCTTTTTCTCTATATTGCATGAATATGCTGTAAATAAAAAAATGCTGAGTTCCACACAATACCTTCATGTTGTTCCATATTTTTACACGTTTAAGTGGTTTGAACATAAACCAATTAAGTAGTCCTTCCAAAAAAAAAAAAAAAAAAAAAAAACTAGACTTGTGTTGTTTCAGCTCATTTTAAATAAGTAGTTTGAGCTGCAGCATGGTGGCTCAGTTGTTAGTACTGTCGTCTTACAGCAAGAAGGTCACTGGTTCAAGTCCCGGCTGGGTCAGTTGGCGTTTCTGTGTGGAGTTTGCATGTTCGTGTGGGTTTCGTGGGGATACTCCAGTTTCCCCCACAGTCAAAAGACATGCGCTATAGGTGAATTGAATAAGTTAAATTGGCTGTAGTGTCAATGAGAGAGTGTATGGGTGTTTCCCAGTAATGGGTTGTGGCTGGAAGGGCATCCGCTGCATAAATCATATAGTATGCTGGATAAGTTGGTGGTTCATTCCGCTGTGGCAACCCCTTATAAATAATGGTACTAAGCCGAAGGAAAATGAATGAATGAGTTTGAACGAGCAGCTTCTGAATGAAAATAAAAGTAGAGCTTGATGTTTTGATTGGATGGTTGTGGTTTGCTATTGCTGTGATGTCATGTGAGTGACAATTTGTCCTGCCACATGTCAAATAAGTTATGCGACTGTTACGGTTTATTTTTACAGAAAGAAATTAATACTTTCAGGAATAGGATGATGCTAACAACACCAAATGATTACTTATTTTTTAGCATTTGAAATATTAAGACATGTTTCTTAAGCATCATTTCAGAATTTATAATGATTTATGATGTATGACATCCAATGCACAATAGCACTATACATGTTGGCAAATCGCCCACAAGGCTATCAGTGGGAATTCAATTAATTAAACATTTTATACCAATAAGACTTGTTTATTAAGTATCAATTCAGAATTTATATATATATATCTGAAAGATTATGCAGACTTCTATAAATGTGGTTTAAAATCCAGCTTTGCACATGCTTTTCTTAGATTTTTTGTATAGTTTCTCGTTCAAATATCTAAAAATTATTAAATCAAGAAGCATTTTCCACAATTAGTTTAACTTTAGCTAAATAATCTTGTTTTTTACCTTTTGACATAAGATTATTCTGCTCGAGTCTATTTGCAAATTATTTGGCTTGTTTTAAGGAAAAACAAACTTGATGTTGGCATATTATTTTGTAAAACTAGACAATATTTTTGCTTGTCTAGAAAATGCTTCTGGCAGCATGGTGGTTCAGTGGTTTGCACTGTCGCCTCAGAGCTAGAAGTTTACTGGTTCTAGTCCCAGCTGAGTCAGTCGGTATGGAGCCAGATCAGTCTAAAAAATAATACATTTACAAAATGAAAACCATACATGGACACAGCACAATTCACATCCAATTACAAAATCCAATATGTAAACACAATTTGTGAATTCACAAGTAAAAATCATAAATATTTTCACCAAATAAATTAGATTTGCGTATTTTTGAATTGGGTTTTGAGTTTACGAATTGGATTTGCGAATTTATAAATCGTGTTTTGAGCTTACATATTAGATGGTGTATTTATATAGTCATATTTTAATTTACAAATTTGAATTGTGTATTTATGAATCTTGTTATGAATTTACATATTGGATTTGCATATTTATGATTTGTGTTTTGAACTTACGAATTGGGTTTGTATATTTGTATATCATGTTTTGAATTTACCAATTGTATTTGCATATTTTTAATTGCTTTTTGGATTTACAAATTTGATTTTGTAAATGGGAATTGTCTATGTATGAATTTTTTTTTTTTGTAAATGTATTATTTTTGAGACTGATCTGGCTCCATAGTTGGAATTTCTGTGTGGAGTTCTCCCCGTGTTTGTGTGGGTTTTCTCTGGGTGCTCCGGTTTCCCCGACAGTCCAAAGACATGCACTATGGGTGAATTGAATAAACTAAATTATCCATAGTGTATGAGTGTGTGTGTGAATGAGTGTGTATAGGTGTTTCCAAATACTAGGTTGTGGCTGGAAGGGCATACGCTGTAAAACATATGCTGGAACAATTGGAGGTTCATTCCACTGTGTTGACCTCTGAAATAGAGCCAAAGGAAAATGATGAATAAATGAAAATGCTTCTTGATTTAACAATGTTTTAATATTTGAACTCTTAAAAAAATCTAAGAATTGTATTCATTTATTTTTTGCAGTGTGTCACAGCTGGACTAAATTACTAATTTAATATTTTAAAATCTATACAACAGTTATTTTAAAATTTTGTAACAATTCACTCACACACACACACACACAAAAATTATGTTTTTGCTGTATTTTAGTTCACATAAATAATCACAAGAGACTTCTTTCATAAAACGACACCTTTAAAATGTAACTTTCATATTACATTAAACTTGTTTGACTTTTCAGATTATATACTCTTAAACAGAACAAGAAGTGAAGGGGACGGATCATTGACAGTCTGAGTCTGCAATGCTAGATTCATACAAGCCATACTGATGTGCTCTACAGCCTCAGCAACAGCATAATCAGGAGAGCCCAGAGCAGATTCCTCCCTCCCTCTTTCACACTCCCTTCATCTTCTCTCTGTTCCTCTCCTCTCCATCTATGGGACTGATATCAAAGCCATGTAAAAGCTATGAAAACACACCCCTAAACATAAATCTTTGCTAAGTGTGTGTGTGTGTGTGTGTGTGTGTGTTGATACATTAACAGTACATGCCCATACGATGTATAAGGCAACTGATATTATACAAAGTGGTTTGTGTTGCATGCGTCTTATCTCTTCATGCATTCCTAAATCAAAATTAGCCCCATGACCTTGACTATAGCATCGTGCTTTGTTGTTTTACCGTTTGGTAGCAGTAAATTCTCTCTTTAGTTCTGGCTCAACATCTAGTAAGCTGTATAGCCAATCATCATGTAGCTGGAGTGTGACCTCATATAAACAGAAACTGTGTCATAAAATAGTGGTTCAATACTGTTTTTTTTTTTTTTTTGGCTGGATTTAGGCAGTTTAAGGCAGAATTGTTAAAGCCCCTGAATTATTAGCCCCCTGTTTATTTTTTTCTCCAATGTCTTTTTAACGGAGAGACTATTTTTCAACACATTTCTCAACAGAATAGTTTTAATAACTCATTTCTAATAACTGATTTATTTTATTATTGTCATGATGACAGTAAATAATATTTGACTAGATGTTTTTCAAGACACTTCTATACAGCTTAAAGTGACAAGTTAGTTAATTGAGAAAATGTACAAAAGAGGTTTATATAATGAATAAGCTTGAATATTTAAGAAAAGAAAAGGACTAGATCTTGATCTTGTTTGATTATTTTGTGTTGTCGATTTAACCTTGTAAAAATTTAAATATAATATTAATAATAATAGTAGTAGTAAACAGAAAATGAAAGAAATGTCACTGTAATTCAGTTTAAAGTATGTGAACAGACCTTTTGTTTATTAACATTTCCCAAGTAACATCTTATAAAGTAAGCAAAGAGAAAAGAAAAGTTAAAAATGAAAATAGAAATATGTAAACACTTTAAGTATACATAAAACTGAACAAATATGAACACAAAATATGAACAAATACAATTCCTGTATAAATAATGTTGGCCACACCCACATTTGATTCGATGGTAAGGATATATAAATGTCATACATGATATGCTTTATAGGGCTTATCGTAATCAATCTAAGCTCAACACAAATTTGGCAGGAAATATTTTATAAGAGGCAGCATCATTTCAATTCAACAGTGTTGGTGTTGGAAGGATGCCTGCAAAGCCTTAAAAGGCTTCCTTTGTGGCAGCTTCCTAGATTTTGGAACAGGGCATATTTTGTCGGTTTCGAACATCTAGCCTTTATAAAGCTGCTGGCTCTCAGTTTTCCCTCCTCACCTTTTTACTTTATCCTTCTATCACATCAATGCACTCCTTCTGATTCAGCCCCCATTGCCACACAATAACAGCTGCCGCTACACAAATTAATCACCGTGGCCAATAACGATTATTGGATGGACCTAAAGCTGAGGCAGAAGATGGAATTGTGCAAAGCTGTGTGTGTATATATGCTACAATACACAGTGTGCGAATGTATGTGTGTTTGAGTGTTTGTGTGTGCCGATGGCAAAGGCAAAGTACCGCTGCGGCACCAGCAGCACATTAAGTCAGAAATCCTGTTTATGACGCCAAATGATGGCTACCGAATTCTGCTCTGAGCACTTCACAGGAGATGTATGAGGCTGAAGCAGTGTTTAGGAGAACCAAAACATCAATTCAAAATGCATCAGATTAATCTCAGCCTAAATACCTCCAAAACTGAGTTCAGCATTCATAAAGCTCTTCTTCTACATGTTAAGGTATGTATATATATATATATATATATATATATATATATATATATATATATATATATATATATATATATATATATATATATATATATATATATATACAATCGTTCTGTCTGGTTCTCAAATCTGATTGGCTAATAGGCATGTGATATTCTGCAATAGCAGCACTCGTACAGCCTCTTCACCCTTGTGTATTACTCCGCCCATTTAGATTGACAGCAGATTAATAAATTCACTACAGTTTGACAAATATTGCAGCTGTTGGACAACATGATATACTTTTGAGGCCTTTTAGGCAATAATGTAGTTGTTTAGATTGCAACTATGCAGTTTATAAGGATAGTGCCTATTTTAAACATTAATTATTTCTGAGATTCAGATCATTGGTGGATATCAGTCTGTCATACTAAGCATAGCAAAGATTGTTATACCACAAGATGGCGACAGATCCCGCAAAATAAAAAAAAAAAAAAATCTCAGCATTTTCTCAGTGTAAATTTCAAACTACAGCTGATCAAGTCATTAATAAACTGGTAAGTGACATTCTAAGCCAATCTCTCACTTTTGTATGCTGTAGTGCAGTGTTTATACCATAGTAATCTGTGAGTGTTTGCTTTGGTTTAGCTTTTTTTTTTTTTTTTTTTTGGCTTTATTGTGATCTGCCGATTGCAACAGAGAAATACTTGGAAATCTCTGTAGACTGACGGCAATTCATGCCGTTCAGCCTTATAATCTTAAACTGTCAGCGAAATCACCTGTTTGGTCATCACTTTAGATATTATACAAGAGAATCATTCAAATACTAGCTATAAAGTGACGTGTATTTAAGCAACGGTTTCAGATGTGAAGAAATGTTTGACTTTCTCTTTTATATACATGATTATGCCATCAAACTGTTGTATAAACGCAAAATCATACTTGTAGCAGTGCAATATGGCTGTATATCATCACTAGTGGGGAACTAAGGCACTCGGCCAGTGGTCCAAAGCCAACACACTACTACAGCTTATAAAACAGGTGAGCGACATTCTAAGTCGATCTCCATCTCTTTGTATGTTTTAGTGCTATATTTATACCCTAGTAATCTGCTAGTGTTTCTTTACTTTGGCTTTTTGAGGTTAATATTTGTGAAATCCTGATTGCAACAGAGAAACTCTGAGAAAACTCTGTAGACTGATGGCATTTCATGCTGTTCAGACTTTTAACCTTAAAATGTGAGCAAAATCACCAGTTTTGTCATCACTTTAGATATTATGCTAGAGAATCATTAAAATTCTAGTTCTAAAGTGACGTTTGTAAAGTAACAATGGTTCCTGCTGTTGTGACGGTCAGCTGCAGATGTGAATGGTGAAAGAAAGTTCCTCAAACAAAAGAGTTTTTGACTCTCCATGTTTGATTTTCTTTTTTATATACACGATTATGACGTCGAACTGTTGTATTAATACAATATCACACTTGTAGCAGTGCGATAAGGCTGTATATTGGTATTAGATTTCCAAAAATCTATTTATTTTTATTTAACCATAAGAATGACCATATTTTATCCATAAACACCTGAAGTGAAAAAAATAGTTGTTTTTGGTTACTATATACTATATAGTTACTATAGTAGCTTATAGTTACTTGTTTAATTGGATTGCGACCCCTGGGGTAATTACATTATATTAAAGACACAGCGTCAGATGCAGCAGATTGATTTTATAACACCAAGGTAAACTTTCTGCCCCATTTACAGCACTGACATACATTAAATAAAATTAAACAAAAAATAGACTTGGGTCTATTGGAGTTTGTGCGCCATTGCATGCAAGGTTTCTGTATTTATAACAACCTCAGAAGATATTGGGGGTCGTGAGTCACTGGCATTGTCATTGTGGGGGTCGCGAGCTGAAAAATTTGGAAACCCCTGCACTAAGGCACTCTTCCTGCAGACTCAAGCCAACACATGCCTCCCATGCTACTCATGTGATATTGCTCATATAAACATCAGTACATTTACATTGTCAATTAGCAGATACTTTTTTTCAAGGCAACATAAAATTAAGAATTAATTAATATATTTATTACATTAATATTTCAAGCAATATTTTGGTAATTATCATGAAATGTTCTGTATGACATTTAATAATCCAGTGTTAAATATTCAGTATCTTTGCCATACTTATAAAATGTAATAATTTGCAAATGACCACTTTCCCTAAAGTCTATAAAGAAATTCTATCTTCAGAGTTTCGATTATTCAGCTCAGTGCATTGTGTATTCAGTGAGAGTGACAGAGAGAGAATATATATGGAAATATATGGAGTATATGGAAAATAAAACCGAAAAAAATGAATCACAACAGTCAATTTGGCATCGGTACAAAAAGAAGCCCCTGCTTTTAAATTTAAAAAGTCAATTTAGAATGTAGGCATCGCTCTGTTTGCTCTGGAACACATTTTTGCATTAGCCGGACTGGATTTGCATTCGTCATTTGACAAACAGTTTTGGTGATTTTGGTCTTTATCCCATTAAAGTGGGAAGAAGCTGTCCTTGCGTGACAAGAAAATGGCTGCGGATTGAAGTGACTTGCTTGAAAAAAAAGAACTTCAAACAAATCAACTTATTATTCTGTTTCAGTCCCGTACCCACAGCAGGTAGAAATAAACCTCAACGATGACATCCTCGAGATAATACTTTCACATATGTGGCTGTAAATGATCCATATACACATGAATAAAAGCAGCCGGTTTCATGAATCTTAACATCTTGCATGTGAACTCTTCCATGGTAAAAAGGCTGAACGCACAAACCTAAACACTTGCGGTGCGGTGAAATATCACAGCACACAGGTGGCACGAGCAGGTGTTTGACGGAGGTTTAAATGTTCAGTGCTCTCCACAATACAACATGAGGATAAAGTAGCTCTTCATCAGTCCATCAATGTTTTCGTCACATCTATCACTCCATCAGATACAGAGGCTGAGAGAATGAAGCAGCCTCCCCACCAGCACTTGTCCTAGTTACATACATCTACTAACGGAATGATCACAGGACACTCGCTCTCAAAACAAGGACCGCTCTCTACTCACAGCGCAATGCTAAAATCCTGCAGAGCATTCACAAGTATCTTAGTAGCAGTAAATGTCTATTAGAAAATGTCAGGATGTATTCATTTAGCCAGATAAATTATATATGCATCTTAATTACATATACTGTACATACTGCCGATTGGGAATTAGAATCTTCATTCTGAGTGGTTTTGAGAGTTTTCACATAATATATGTTGTCACCTTGGAATTATATCTCTATCTGCATTCTAAATGATTTTGAGATATTGAGCTTTAAAGTTTTTGTATTCCATTTAGCAAATAATATGTGTGTAACAGTTCTTTTTCATACATTAACATGACAGATACAATACATGTACTCTAAATGTAAATTATCTAAATTCCCTAAAGTCATTTTCCGCTTGGAATTATACGGTTTTAGCAGATCATTAATTGAATCTTTACTTTTTAAGAAATACAATCAAAAATACACAAATTGGTGTTTTAACAATATGTTGATGCTTGAGGAAGTTAAACTTTTGCTTTCTATAACATTTTAAAAAATGTTTTAGGATGAATCTTTTTTCTTATTAAGCATACAAGACAGTGCTATATATTTTATAGTCCATATATATTTTATATATCCAGTCCAGCTGTTAATTTTATGAAATTAATATGGTAATATTTATAGAATGATTTATATAAACTATTGAATTATGTGTTCGATTAATTCAATTAAGTAGTTGCCCTTCGAGGCTTAATATCAAATTTAAAGACATTAAAAGAAAACAGACAATGAGAAAATGAGTTTAATAAACACCGAAAAAAGTTTAATTGACTATATATATATGTAAAATATTTTTTTGCGTATATATATATATATATATATATATATATATATATATATATATATATATATATATATATGTGTGTGTGTGTGTGTGTGTGTATATAGGTGTAAATATATATATATATATATATATATATATACACGCATATAAAAATATTTTACATTCAATTTTTATTTCTTATAAATAACTCTTTTAACTCTCCTTTTCAACAATGTTGAAAAACACATTTTTCAGTTTCAGGTTTCTACTTAAATTTGTGTGGTGCAGCATTGTTTAGTCGACTCTGATTTTATTTTGCTTTCTGGTTTTTCCTGCTGTCAATGGAGCAGTCCAGTGAAATGATAAAGAAACTTGATCCTGATTAATCATTGTGCATGCATTCGAAATGCTGATTGGCTCACAGAATGAAACTTATAGATCCAAGTCGACTTTATAGATAAAACTTTTTTTGTTTTTTTAATAAAAAGTCTTAAAATTTAAACAACTTAAAAAAAACATCACATAATGTAAATAGGTTGTCATTTAATAAGAATATGTAAATAACTTAATTTTGACAAAAATGTCAGAACCTTATAATTCTATGGTGATTATATGCAGCAAATTAAACAGAAAGTAAATGGGCATAGTTTTTAAAATTAAAAAGTAAAAAAAAAAGAATAAAAATATGTAATTTGGACAAAAATATCAGATAGAAAATATATTCCAAGGTCATGATTTCAGAAACATATTAATTGATAGAATTTAGTGATGTTTTGCTATATTAAAAATAAATTTCTCAATTTTGATGAATTTCAAATGAATTTATTAATTAATAAAAAAATATTAAATTTGAACTTAGAAATAACAATTTTATTATAGTTTTTATACAGTGTTACAAATAATGTTATAATGTTTACTACTTGTAAAGCAAATATTACTACACTCATAAATACAGGTACAGGAGCTGTCTCTGGGGTGGTACCTTTTCAAAAGCTATACATTTATGGCTAAAATGTCCTTATTAATATCTTAAGGGTGCATATAAGTAGGAATGTAACGGTTTATTGTGAGTCAGTTGAAAATCGATTCAAATATGTGATGATTCAAATCGGTACAAATGTTAAATGAATTGCGATACATGTTTTGAACAGAGGGGGCGCTGTGCTTGGAGGCGCAAACTTGCTTTACCTGCACATCAGCAGCAAGCAAGAGGTGGGGCGATAGACAGAAATGACAGTCTTGAGGTAAGCCAGACAAACACAAGCTGTGTGCAAATACTGCAAAAAAGACGTTTACTTACACTAACAGAATGATGAATAACGAAATCTACAGTTACAGACGTCTATATGCAAATATCTCATAATAGGCCAAACCTCAGCAGAACGGAGGACTGGCAGCTTCGCTTTTTCCAACAAGTGCTAACGTTATGGAGATCATATGGCGCATCAGGGTTTTCATAGAGAAAAATTTTTTTCAGACTGAAACCTGTCACAGAACCAGCTTATGCCAGAAAACATAGATATTCTGATATTTCTTTTTTTAAAATGTAAAATGCCAGCACACTTTTAGTTTGTTTATATTAAAGTCTTCTTTAGTTTGTATTCTTCATTTTTTATTTGGATTTTGTTTTAAAATTAAAATTTAGTTATTGCAGAAAAAAATGTGCAGCATTTGAAAAAACTAAATTTTTATACTTTTGCTCACATTAAATTTGTCTCAATTAATTGTTTAAAAATTGTGACAAAATCGTAAATCATGAGATTAGTATCGTAAATTATACATATTAGTACCTAAAAAGTACAGAAGTGCAGCTTTTGAAACGATTAGGTATAAATATATAGCTTTGAGGTACCAATATGAAGCCTTTAAGTACAAATATGTACTTTATTAAAAGGTATCACCCCAGTGACAGCTTTATTTTCAAGAGTGTAGAGTACATTTTACAAGAAAAAAAAATCAATTTTATATTTAAAAAATGTATGGTCAACTCATTGTATTTTTTTGACAATTTCTTTGTGAAATGTATTATTGACTGAATTTGTTTTAGCTTAGGACTAAAACTTGTAATTTCACTGGCTCCACGAACTCAAGTTCCTTATGGTGTTTAATTATTTAGAGAAAGACCAGTTTTTCATCCTGAAATGGTATGGTTTTGGACATACAAGGTTTCTATCCAACAGCAAATAAATATATTGACTTGTGAACCGCATGATGGTTTTATAATGAATTTCCTCCACTCAAGCTCGTCTCATCAAATATTTATGTATATGATTAGAATTAACCAGATTAATCAGCACATCATGTTAATGATATGCAGAATTGAAATCGTTAATCGAGTGACAGCCCTAATTAAAACAAAGGGATTTCATAAATGTACGAAACAGAACGAGCGAGAGCGAGAAAGAGATTATAGCCTGGTTGTGTCTGGGAGTATGAGGGCCGCAAGGTTGCCTTGGGCCAGGCAGGGTTGGACTGTGTCGTCATCCAGGGGTTTAAGCCAATATTAATTACGCCAGTCTAGGCTTGGAACAGTCGGTCTCGATGCCACAGCAATGGTTGCTAACCACCAAGGCGACCCTCCACATGGCTGTGGCCTTTGCCCCAATCATGCCTGCCAGAGGCTTGGAAGTAAACAAGCAAAATGTGTGTGCGACACTAGGGATGCCATCATTGTACATCTAGACATCACGTAATTTCTTCACTCAATCTGACACTAAATAATTTTCATGCCAGAGCGTGACTGCATGTGGATGTGGGAGAATAGGAGGAGGGAGAGATGGTGTTGCGCATCTTTTTTTTTTGGACATGTTTTTAGATAGCCAGCCTTTGGACCACCAGGGAGTCTTAGTTTGTGCTATTGACTGACATTAGTGAGAGCTGAGAGGCAACACAATCCCAAAGTAATCAACACAAATGCACACAAACACACAACACAGGTCCTTATGCAGTACGGGAGAGTGCTGTTTCAGTCGTCTAATGACTTCAAACGAGGTCACCCTTCTGGGTCTTGTAATATATTAAACACATTTTCATGTTAATAATCTTTAACACGTGCAATTAATTACTTGTGGAGAGCATCACTATATCAGCATCAACTGCCAGACAAATCACTTCAAGTGCAAGTCCACACACGACAGAAAAGAGCAGTCTGAACACAGCCGCAACATGCTAGTCTATAGGGCTGTTTGCACCTGGTCACCGAATACAACTTCTCTGATCAGAAAACTGATTTGTGAAAAACGTTTCATTTACATTTAGTTACATAAATGTGTCTCTGTCAAAAAAAGATACGATTCTGATCTTTAAACCCTGCGCAATGTGCAAAATTAACTAGGTAGAGTAGACTAAAGCCCCAGATACAATGCATTTTATTTATTATCCTTTTTACAAAAATGTAATCTATATGTCTTATTCAGCATATATGCAACAGGTTTGTACTTCATTCATGTTCCAGGCAAACGTCACAAGCGGACAAGGCAGGCTGCATCATTACTGTGATTACAGACTAAATGAAAATGTTTTGTTGTACAGATACATTTAAAACATCAGTCAAAACTGTTAAGGATTTAAATTCATTTGGGTATAACCACTCACAAAAACAAAACAATGTGTCTTTGTAAAAGAAAAAAAAAAGGCATCTTTTTCTATTTTATATCCTTTTAATTGGCAGAGATAGGCCACTACTGGTGTGTGATGCATCTCTGTTATTGAAGTTGTCATGAAATAATAATTTAATAGTCCAATTTTATAATTTAATGATTAATGGTCGATCAAAAATTTAATGAAAAAAAAAATCCCTTTATTTATCAGGGGTCACCAAAGTGGAATGAGCCGGCAACTTATTCAGCATATGTTTTACACAGTGTATGCCCTTCCAGCTGCTACCCTGTACTGGGAAACATCCATACACACTCATTCACACACACTACGGCCAATTTAGTTTATTCAATTCACCTAAAGTGCATGTCTTTGGACTGGGGGAAACTAGAGTACCCAGATTATGTGAACACGGGGAGAACATGCAAACTCTATGCAGGAAACTCGAAGCAGCGACCTTCTTGCATTGTTATTTCTGATTATAGCATATAGCCTATTATATAACATCCTTCATTTGTTTATGTTTTTACCTTTTGGGAGAAGTAAATTTTGCTTATGTGTCTTCAACAACCATATGCATTTATCCTGTCCAGTTTCACTTGGAATGTGTCTCAGATTATCCCTCCTGTGGTGGTTTAAGCAATCAGATTTATATCTGTCAAATGCATTTCACAGGGCATTCACACCTTCCCCTTTTCTTGATCAGAAGGCTATATAATCAGAAAAAAATAGCATAAGGTGACCAGGTGCAAACAACCCAAATGAGTTGAATCAATTTTTACTTTACAATGGCTATATACAGTAAGTTATACATTATAGATCTAGAAATCTGGTTTAATCTAGAAGTGTTATCCTCTTCCTCTCTATCAATTCAATCAATCCAACTGCATTTTAAACATGTAAGGCTGCTCTCGCTGCTGGACATTTTTTGGACTTGTTGGCTTTGAGATCCCTTTGTTTTGTTATTTCTGGAGTGCCAGAATAGTGAATAAAGGCTCGGCCCTCTTCTGCAAAGCAGGAGCTAGGGCTGGTCGATATTGCAAAAAAAATGAATATGATATCATGTTTCATATCATTAGATGTTGACAATTATAAATTTTTTTAACAATTCATTTAGGTATATTAAGATTTTTGAAACCACTTTATTTTAATTTACCAACGTTATTAAGGCAAATAGTTTAAATAGTCAAAAAACTAACTTTAAACTTGATAAATAAAATGTTGCAAAGTGTGTGCAATTCTAAAGTGAGGTGTAAATAATAATGATACAGTAAACCTCAAACTCTGTAAACAAAAGAAAGTATGATAATCAAATCTGAGCCTTCAAGTAAAGGAAATAACCATCACTTACACTGCAGAACATGATGGTCAATTCTGATTTTGTAACTGTATCTGATTTCTTTGCTGACCTTCTTACATAATCTTTTAAAAGTGACTCACATTCAATTGTCTGTATTTACACAGCGCATGGCACAGGCACAATGACCAGGAAAAAAAGGGCGGGGGCTGACTAACAACTGATAATAAAAGAGCGCTCTTTACTTCATTCCTGTTTTTAATGTGTTTACATGGTTACTTTTTTTTTACTATAATTTATGACAGAAAAGTTTTCATTTTGCCATCTTCTTTTTATCTAGGCATTTTTAAACCAGTAGGCATCTTAATGTAATAGCCATGGCGTGACTTATGTTGTTTTGTGACGTATGCCACAGTTTTAAAATAGTTTATATTGGTAACATGGTGGATGTTGTGCACTCTCTCTCATTAACATGCTTAAATACTTGTGCTCTATGACAATATAAAAGTTTTTTAGTCTTTATGTATGAGATTTAGGGTTTGGGACTCTGCTGAAGTCTGTTCCGAAAAGAAAGCCTCAGAGTTTATTCGCTATGGTTTTTATTGATGCACTTCTCACAATGTCAGGTTAAAATCAGATCTACAAGCTTACACTGTAGACACGAGGGCACAGATCCGATTCATATTGAATACATTTCCAAATACAGGGTTTATACAAATTTTTACTACTAAAAGCCATGATTTTTCCATGATTTTTCCAAGACTTTCAAGTAAATTTTCATGACCTTATGTTTCATGCAATGTCTACATATGCGTGGTAAAAGAAAAACAATGCATGTTCAAATTTATAACAGTATATGGTAAAACACCCAGCAAACTATTACGTTTCAATTTATATTTATATCTATGTATAACTGATTTAGGTAATGCTTACTCTGCACTAATAATGTGAGAGTATGTGATTGGCCAAGGACAGAAAAGAAGTAAAGAAAATTAACCTATTTTTAAGTATACAGATATCTGTTTTCCATGACTTTTCCAAATCTTTATTGCTTTTTCTGTTTTTCCAAAACTTTTACAGGCCTGGAAAATGGCAAAATTGCATGACTTTTCCAGGTTTTGACCGTATTAACCCTGCACATATAAACAAGGTCTGAATCTGATCTGAGTAAATCGGAATCCATGTGATTTTTTCCTGCTTACACATGCAAGGGTCCTATTCGGTCTGTGACACATGAGGGAAAAAATCAGAATTAAGTCACTTGAACCCTGCAGTGTAAATGCAGCCAAATAGAAGCACATTTGACAAGCTATAAAATATTATCTGTGGGAGATATTCATTTGATGTCTTACAAAAATGGGCATAATATGTGCCCTTTAATGAATTCATTACTTAAAATTACACTCCTAATTGTATCACGTAAATAATAGTTTTCAATTACTTTCATGATGCACACATCCGACGCACATGACCTTCCTTTACACCTGTTTCCAGACAACAGACTATCCCACTTACAGAAACACTAAAGATTCCAATCACATCTAAAGCAGTAAATCACAGACGTCTTGTGTTAATCACTGTAACTGGAATGTCGTTCGGAAAATTAATCTTGTCTGAATATCCCTTCAGCATGAAACCATTGAGATTCTTGAGAGTATTAGTCCTGTGTGGAGTGTCATCTCGCTTAGATTTTTATATCAGTAAGGTAATTTTCACTTAAAAGGCGCCGCAATACTGAACTGGTGCGGTGTGGAGCGAGGAGGAATTACTGTCACCTGGTGTGTGACGGTGCGACGCATCTAATAATTCTTGTGACCTGGCAGCTGCTGTGGCCCTTCAGTTTCTGCTGGGATCAAACGCTCACAGTAAATGCTCTATTAAACAGCACAGGATGGGCCGATTCGCAAACACACACACACACTCGCACACTTTCATATCTAATATCCTCCATCTTTTCTGCAAAACATACACCCTGTACACACACTTTCACTTTATCATCTGATTAATATTCGGCACCCACACGCGTTCTCTCTCACATCCTACCCCTGCGCGCACATACACATCCATACAGACTTAAATTACACACTGTGTGAAGCCATATTAGCTTTGATTATGGAAATGTATGCAGGGAGAGGTATACCAGTGTCATCACGCTATCACTGAGCCAAGCAATGTGTGGATGTGAAGTGTACAAACAGACTGCATCTCATACACACACTCACACTCACACACGATCACATATACACACAAATGCATGTGGCTTAATGACAGAGAGCAGCCTTTCTATTAGTGCATATGACACATCTGATAAATTGAGTCCTTTATGTGAGTAGATGGTTGGCAGGAATATTTATGTGTGTTCCTCTATATATGTGATTCAACATGTTCTTTGCTGGTAAGGAAAGAAGCAAATAGATATAAAAGCAACTACACAGACAGATATGTCTGAAATATTTTAATTGTAAAATACTTAAAGACGCATAATGGTGTTGATTTAAGTGAAGTTTATTTCACTTGATATAAAATAAACTAATTTTGAGAGGATCACATGCTTATGATTGACACGGCTGGCCCAGAGTCAAGCTAATATACAAACCACTAATCAGACGATTCCCAACTCAGTATAAATAACCAAGCATCTTATCTTTAGTCATATTCATCTTGAAGAATTTCCCCATTCCACCCCTTTTCCTCCTCTTTTTCCTCTATAGCGCAGCACGGCGACCCAGTGGCTTGCACTGTGGCCTAACAGCAAGAATGCCTCTGGTTCGGGTCTCTAACCAGCTAGTCGGCATTTCCGTGTGGAGTTCATGTTCTCCCTGTGCTCCCGTGGTTTTTTCCTGGTCCTCCGGTTTCCTCCCACAGTCCAAAACACGAGACAAAAGTAAATTGACTAAACCAAATCGGCACCATAGTCAAATTCATAGGGTTCTCGAGATCTACCTGAGCTCAAACTACCCTCTTGCCCTGCAAACGAGAGGAAGCCCCGGGCTCAAGGATCTCATGAGCTCAGGGCTCTCTCCCCGGGACAGCATGCCAAACTAGCTTATTACCAATCATGAGCTAAGTATGAACTCTTAAATTTAATACAATATTGAAAGTTTCATTTAAAGGTCTCATGAAATAAAAATAAAGTTTTTTAAATGTCAGTATTAGTGTTATTATTCATTTTTAGCCTATATATAAGCTGGTGTGCCCTAAAACAGTGGCAAAATTTGCATTTAGAAGAAATAAGCATGTACAGCTTATAGTTTGTCACTTCCAACCAAATGAATCAACAGTTTTAGGTTTTATTAACATCACCTTACACTACAGTTTCTCATCACATCATAACCAATCAAATGCTCTCTTGTGTCTGACATGCCCCACCCACTTCAAGACACTTCTCATTTGCTTTTTTTATTTGATGCAATTGAGCTCAACCACTCTGACTGGCAGAGCTGTGATAAAACAAAACACTATTGGCAGATTTGTTGGCTGCACATCTATGATGCAAATCTCCTGTTTCACCACATCCCAAAGGTGCTCTATTAGATTGAGATCTGGTGACTGTGGAGGCCATTTGAGTACAGTGAATCCATTGCCATGAATAAGAAACCAGTCTGAGATGATTCATGCTTTATGACATGGCACGTTATCCTGCTGGAAGTAGCCATTAGAAGATGAGTACACTGTGGTCATAAAGGGATGGATATGGTCAGCAACAATACTCAGGTAGACTGTGGTGTTGACACAATGCTCAATTGGTACTAATAGGCCCAAAGTGTGCCAAGAAAATATCCCCCACACCATTACACCACCAGCAGCAGCCTGAACTGTTAATAAAAGGCAGAATGGATTCATGCATTCATGTTTGTGATGCCAAATTCTGACCCTACCATCCGAATGTCAAAGCAAAAATCTGCTGCCGTAGCCCATCCCCCTCAAGGTTGGACATGTTGTGCGTTCAGTGATGCTCCTCTGTATACCTCAGTTGTAGCAAGTAGTTATTAGAGTTACTGTTGCCTTTCTATCAGCTCGCACCATTGAACTCTGGCCCTTCTCCTCTGACCTCGGGCATCAAGAAGAAATTTGCGCCCACAGAAATGCCGCTCACTGGATATTATCTCTATTTTGGATCATTCTCTGTAAACCCTAGAGAAAATTCCAATAGATCAGCAGTTTCTGAAATACTCAGACCAGCCCATCTGGCACCAACAATCATGTCAAAGTCACTTAAACCAAACTTTTTCCCCATTCTGATGCTTGGTTTGAACTGCAGCAGATTGTCTTGACCATGTCTACATGGCTAAATGCATTGAGTTGCTGCCATTTGATTGGCTAATTAGAAATTTGTGTTAACGAGCAGTTGGACAGGTGTACCTAATAAAGTGGCCAATGTGTGTGTGTGTGTGTGTGTGTGTGTGTGTGTGTGCGTGTGTGTGTGTGTGTTTAAATGTAAACATTAGTAATTTATTTAATATCATAAAATAGTTTTGCACACAAAATAGGAGAAGCCATTTATAGACAATAGGACTGGCCATTTGGTTTAAAATTGTCCCAAGGTGTCATATTCTTTCCTAAAAACAACCAATATGCCAACTAATTAAGATCACAAAGCCACATATTAACAGTTAATGACATTCTTTATCTGTTAGTGTATTAAAAGAAAGAAAAACATCACCTTTCTAAAATAGAACAGTTTTCAAATAATGACTCTACAGTGAAGCACCCACACACACGCCTGAGGAGTGTTAACACGCACACACACATCCTCACACATAAACACACGCCCATGATGTGAATACAAAGCAAGCACACACTTTCAAGATAAACCTACAAAATCCAAATGAACACATTCTGCCTCTGGTAATGTGCTTTCTGCTGCTGACCAAAACATCATCATGGCAAATTAAACTTGATAACGACCTCTGCCTCTCTAATGATACTGAAATGAACTGGAGACGTCATCTGTGCCTTTGCATGTGTTTGCATGCGTGTCACCTTGGTCACGGATCAGTAATAAGAGCGAAGTCTAATTGTTATAAATTGTGTTGTAAATGTGTGTGTGTGTGTGTGTGTGTGTGTGTGTGTGTCTGTGAGAGAGACACACCTTTGTCACAGATCAGTAATGAGGACAGACGTTAATTGTTCTAGAATTTAACCGTTTATCTCTTTGTGTATGCGTGTTATGACCTTGCTGCACTTTTGCTGGGAAATGCCCTCCGAATTTATATCATTTACATAGTCATTTTCATAACAGTTATTAACTAAAACTGCAAGCGTCTCATGTATTTTGGTTGGTTTGAAAAACTTTTGAAATTGGGATTCAACGAGCAAGATTTTGAAAACGATACTACTAACTAAAAAAACTTGATGTTCTGAGCCGCTACTCATTTGAATTGAAAAAATATTGGTTTATGACCACTTTTTAGTCAAATCACACATTAAAGTAAATTTCATATAAAATCATGGTGTACACAACAGTCTCTGGACTTCACAGGCACCAATATTTAAACAGGTTATGAAAAATGATTCACTTTCCGGTCATCCTATATTATGCATGGTTATATATATTGCGATTGTAATTTTAGAAAGTAATAGAGCGCTTTGTAAACGTTTGTTGCGTATCCCCATACAGTTTGATAGAGTGCTTGAGCCCGGAAGCCCCTTCGTGTGACGTCACACTTCACAAGCGGATAACATCATTAGGATTGCACCGAATTTATTAATATTAAATAGCTTAATTAAATAGCTCAATTAATTTCGCTTTTACGCTGGACATGGAAAGAGTTGTTATGAAACCCATTCATTTCAATGGCTTGTGCTGTGCAGAAGCATTTTTTCACAGTGTTGAACAAAGTGTAAGAAAAGTGAAGTGCATCGTAGACTAGCTTGCACATGTGTCATGGTTAAAGATCAAAATAGTCTAAATTTTTCACCTAGCACATGTATACTTATCTTTGAATAAACAGCACATGCTCAATGGAAAAAAGAAAAATCAACATGTTGCCGCCAAGACATGTGTTCCTGCTATGCAATAGAACTACTGTACAGTCATGACAATTCTGGTAAAATGACATATCTCGACTCATTCACTGTAAATAAAATGTGATTCTTTTACTGGCTTGAGTTTTTTTAACACAGGCTCATTGTAAAAATGCACATCATATGCATTTCTGGAGAGCATGAATTATGTAGCTAGAGCTATAAATGGCTGCATTTTGTTTTTAAAATAAACACTACAGGGTGGTATGATGCTGCTGGCGGCTTCTGTTTGTTTTCAAGCTACCAGCTGACCCCTTGCCTCGATATGGACGGCTTTCTGCTGTTACCAATTTGCCCAGTGACTCGCCGCGTAACATTGGCTGACTTGAGAGGAGTTAACAGTTCCGGAAAGAGTAAAATAAAAACAAAAGAATAAAAATAAAACATACAAATAAATAACAGGGTGAAAACATGGCAAGACCTAAATTTGTGGTAAAAATCAGACAGCCATGAGGGTTTTTCTTTTTCTGCACTACTTGTGAAAACATTGTTGGTTTGGGTTAGGGAAGGCGGTGGGAAGGTCAATCGTTGCTTTTGGTTAGAGGTAGGTTGGGTTGGGGTATCAGTTGGACAGTCAGTCAGTCAGTCAACAGTGGCCTCTGGTGGATTTATATAAGAACAGCAAGCGCAACTGGCACTCTCGAGAGAAATTTGAAATCTAAAAAAAATGTACACAGTGGCCACAGGTGAAAACACTCGTGAAAACAAAAACTGAAAAAAAAATTATAATAAAATGTACCTCCTAGGATGTATTTCATGCTGTCCAGAAATGTATACAGGGCGAAGTATCAATAATGAGTCTGGGGTGGTTTTAATATAAAAAAAAAATAATAATTACAAAGCATTTTCATTTTTAAATTGAAAACGGTTCATTAAATGAATGTTGTTTCAATACTGATTGAGAATAAATTGTTCCCGTATAATACAATATGCTATTATGTACTCAGCCACATGTTATTACAAACCTGTGTGATTTGATTTTATATTTAGAAGAAAACAATACTTTAATCATATGGACAAAAACACCTTTTTATATCTAATATTGCATTTTGCTGAAGAAAGAAAGCTTTACATTCATAGAAATCATTAACCAACAGTAATTCTGTGGTCCACATGCTTCATTAGAAAAATCAACTAGCTTTAATAAGACCTGGATTAAGAACTGAAATAAATCAATTAAAATCACTTCTTTGCTTTTGGTTCTGTACATTACAGATGGTTTTTATTGAATGGTCTTACTAGAAAGCAACTGGAGAGCTCTCATTAATCTCTCAAATAAAAAAATAAAAATAAAAACAATATGATTTCAGTGGTAAACCCCAAAGCAAATGTTACTTTTGAAAAAGCAAAAGCTGCATTTTAGGGTTTACAAATCATCAATGCTTCAAGAACATCTGCCATCAAAGGAAAATCCTGATTTAGATAACAGCGTGTTTCACTTCTTCAGCTCCATGTGCAGTAGATCTCCCTGCTGTTTGATAGCAACTTGTTCCTTTATCAGAGCTCAAAACATTGTGACCAGCCCCTGCTCAGTCTCTGTCGCATTACAGACAAGATTCCACTAATGTCTTGAATAATGGCCTCGCACAGTTCCCAAATCAGTCATAAGTGTGCGCTGTTAAAGAGTCAGAGTGTTTAAACATAATGACCAGGAATCATGTTCCCCATTCAATCACGAGTCCACCCGGGCTGCAGGTGCTTCATTAAATTGATGAGAAGATGTGCTGTCCAAGGTCACATTTAAATTTGCCAGGGGTGCTTGAGGGCTTTAAAATGACACAATGAACATTTCAGCTCTCTCGTGGTGCAATTTTGCCATCTATTACATATACATACAGTACATTTACAGAGTTGAAAAAGGCAGATTGTGAATTGTGAAGATTGTCATTGGCAGATTGTGAATTTAAATTTAACACAAACTTACACCGGAAGCTAAATTGGAATTGATGGAAAATTTAGTAACATATTTAGCATAAGTAATGAGTTCTGAAAAATGTAGCATTTTCCCACCTACTGTAGATCCATTTACAGTCAAGCCTAAAATTATTCATACCCCTGCCCTGGTAAATTCTGACTTAACATTACTTTTATTCAACCAGCATGTTTTTTTTTTATTTTTATTTTTTTACTGGAATTGACATAAGCCCCTTTCACACAATGATACTGGTAAATATCCAGAA
This sequence comes from Danio rerio, assembly GCF_052040795.2. Taxonomy (NCBI): domain Eukaryota; kingdom Metazoa; phylum Chordata; class Actinopteri; order Cypriniformes; family Danionidae; genus Danio; species Danio rerio. The sequence continues at coordinate 22,271,963 of NC_141027.1, forward strand.
AATTTTTGGAACGGTAAAATTATAAAAAAGGTATTCACACAGGCACGGACGCTCCGTTATTTTTTCTGGAAAAAAGACCATTCACGCATCCATTCCAAATTACCAGTAAATTTTGTCATCATTCACCAGAAATTACCAATAAACAACAGCACTTGTATTTGTAAACATAGAAGGGGTCAGTCTTATCTTGATGGTTCCTTTTTAATTTAAGCTTTAGGATTCATGCAGCTGCTTTGTGATACATCCAAAGGCAGAAACGCGAACTGCACCTACATGTTAACACACTTGACTACATTTCAAATTCTGTGGATGAATAAGTATGGTGTACAACTTCGATGAAAACACATGGAGGAACACTTTTGCATGTCAAGATGTACGCAATATGTATGTGTGCTGGTGCTCACCAGCTCCTTCACATGCACACGCATCAAGCAACTGAGCATGAAGGTAAACAAACAGCGGTTTATCATAAGCATTTTATCAATAATTTATTTCCACATTTGGTATTAAGAAGGAACATAGAAACATTATCTAACTAACATCTAGCAGATAAATGTGTCTGGAAAAGTATTCAAAGGCCTTATATTCAAACACCGCGCGAATGTGAATGCGACTTAGTGTTCTGTTTGGCTAAAGTAGACGTCTCACATCAGCGCGTTCTAGATGTGAACGTGCTCTTTCCGGCAATCTTCCTTCTGCGTTTACACAGAGCAGCATTCCAGCGAAGAATGAATTCCAGAACGAATTTACTGGTATGGAAAGGTGTGTATTTGTAAAAAAGGCTATAGACTTCTCCCAAAATATAATGTAAATGGTTTACAAGAGGCATCACTGCAGAAAAAGGATTTCTCAGCTTTTATTTACATTTGATCAAAAACTTTAAGTCAGAATTTGCCTAGAGAACTAATAATTTCAGGCTGTAGATGTATTTCTTTAAAAAACGATGAAATATAAAGGTGCCAGTTCAGTCATGATGGTAGGATGAGCCTGACAACACCTACTTATTTATTTATATAAAAATCTAACAAAAGTGGGGTTTTGGCATTTCACTGAATGGTTAGCACACCATGAAAAGGTGAGGTTCTGAAATATTTAAGAGCGATGAACTCATTTTAGCTGCAGACCTACAATGTGTTCTGGGTGACTTTTAATAATTTCACAGAGCATCAAATGAAAATCTTTCTTCAAAATTGGATTTTAAAATGATTTCTTGATACTTTTACACTAAATGACCAGTATAGCTCCAGTACCATTCATCCATCCATCCATCCATCCATCCATAATTTAATTTAATTTAATTTAATTTAATTTAATTTAATTTAATTTAATTTAATTTAATTTAATTTAATTTAATTTAATTTAATTTAATTTAATTTAATTTTTTCAAAACATGTTTAACAAATGAGGGCAACATCATGAGGAGCTGATTGGGAAACAAAATACATACAATTCTGTCAAAAAAATCTATCTTCAATATACTGTATGATTAGGCAGGCACACACAGACACACACACACACACACAGACATACAGTATACACACGTACAGACTGAACTACCCAAATGGTTCAAAACTATGGCAACTGCCTTCAGCAACAGACCACGATACATCAGAACAGATGTTAGATGTCAAAACAGGCTTGTGTCAAAACCGCAAACTAACCGTCCGAGTTATTCAAGCATTTTATGGTGCAAGTGTTCATTTACAGAAGCTAGTCCTGTGAAGGTATAGCAGTAAAAGAACGACTAGAATGCTCGTCTGCAGTCACATCTGCTAAATGTCCACTGAAGTGCCTTGAAATGCACAGCTTTGTTCAATGTGTGGCATAATTTAAACTAACGTATATAAAGTAGCTTCTCCTTTTTAAAAAAAAAAAATCTATCCAATAGCATGAGTTCATTTCACAATTCTGCCAGCCAGATTCCGTAAACTAAAGCGTGTCTGACTCATGACAGTCTCAGACGGTAATAGCAATGCTGAGTCTGTCTTTAAAATACAGCATTCTGCATAATTTAAATGGGTTCACTCTGTATTGTTGTGTCTCTGGCCTGAAGCGGGCTGCGAGTGACCATGAAGCCAGACTTCATTCATCCCAGTGGAGAGCATATTTACACTATCTGAATAGTTTATCCCCTATTAACTGCACCGTATGCATACCAGGTAGAAAGCTTTAACTGTATATGGAACTTAACTTTAAATGTCCTATTGGCTGTATGCTGACTGTGTGAATGTGTGTGTGAAATGTAATTCCTCCTTGTTCTGTAGAAAGAGGTACGTGTCCATGAGCATAGTGTTTCAGCATTCCTCTTTGTTGAATAATTCCTTATTGTTCTGAGTAATAAACAAATTTAGATCAACATTGTGTCAGACACCAGTTACTATATAGACCATTTCATTGTGGTCATGTCACTGGCCCATGAACATTTCCTGCTTGTTATTAAACTATAACAATAACTGTAACAAAAGGCAATCGTAACTTAATTTTAAAACAGCTATCATAACAGTATTTATCAATATGTGGCTCTTTTTGGAGCATTTCGCTAACGTGTCAGATGAAAATTTCACTAGAGGGCGCTATCTACATTTTTGCAAATCTGAAATATGTTGTCTATGGAATTACGTCATTTTGTATATGTTTCAGATGGACATCCTTCTATATAGAATCCAGCAATCTCCTGAACCGTGCTTCATCAGACACAAACCTGAGCGTTCTGCATCACAAGTACAACATCACAATCAACTTATTCTCTGCGTACGAGTGGGGGCAGCCATTTGAACCATATTGGCAGCTCGAGACTTCCGATCTCATTCACTTCCATTCATTTTTAGAGGGTACAAACAGCTCGTTTTGCTGCTTGATGTTGTAAACTGATATTTTCTTATTATATGATTCTGCTTTGTCTATATATTCACACACTTGTTTGTAGAGCAAGCAGTTTAATCGTTTTCTGCTGTTTACTATCCCTAGTCATTTCTCTCATAGGCAACTGAATCGGAAGTTTTAAAACAAGCATTGAAGAATAAGGTCAATGAATCAACTTCTTGACAAATTAACCATGCTAGAAAAGTTGTGTATATGGAGATAGGTAAGGCAAACATATTTGATTTGTTAATTTGCTTTGTGGTATTTATTTTCAAGAGTTCACACTTAGCTCATGATTTATACATAGCTTGTTTAACATGCTGTCCCGGAAGAGAACCCTGAGCTCAAGGGATCCTCGGGCCCAGGGCTCCCTCATTTCGCAGGGCGAGGGGAAATTGAGCTCAGGTCGATCTCAAAACTCCCCCGCTGCAGAGGCCAAGGTGAACATTAATGACATTAGAAAAAAGATTTAGGCTCATTTTATCTAAAATGTAGAGCTGGGGGAAACCCACGCAGACATGGGGAGAACATGCAAACTCTGCACAAAAATACCAGATGTTCCAGCGAGGACCCAACGTCATTGGTATTCTTAATGTGGGGCAACAGTGTTAGTCACTGGGCCACCGTGCCGTTCATTCTGAATAAAGGTGGAAGAAGAGGAGGAAGGGAGGGGGGGTTCTTCCAGACAAAGATAGTTGTGGAAAGAAAATGAGGATATATATTGACTTGGGATCCTTTGATTGGAGGACAATGATTAGCTAATGTGGGCCAGTTGGGTCAATCATGAGCACGTGCTCCTCTCCAAATTAGTTTAAAATTAAACTTTTTTTGTAAATAAAAATATCATTCGTATGAAAAGGAGCAAAAATTGCTGGGGTCAAACTGCCCTGTAGCGTTCATTTTACCTAGACACTGCAGTCAAACATGTTTAAGTCTGTTTTTGAGGTTTTACTGAAGCACATATATTCAATGACTGTTGTTCATTTTGATTTCAGGGAGACTTTAACACACAGCTACCTCACACACCTACCTCTCTCAATAACACACAAGCCTCTCAGAGTTATTAAGTTCTTAACTCGTTGTCTCCTCTGACCCTGTAAACCTTTCGATGTACCCTGACGGGACACCCTCTGGTCTCTGGTGGTAACTGAGATATAAAAACCCAAGCCTGCGTGACACTTATCGCTGCCTCCTAACAAAGTTTTTTTCAGCTGAGTGCATGGGGAAAGAGAGGGATATGGCACTTTGGATCAATAAAGACATCTGTTTATTAGATAGAGCTGCGCTGTGACATGGTTTAGCTGGGGAGTGCAGCGCTGGGGTGTAATATTATAGATGTTCCCCTGCTGAGAGCTGACAAGACGCACGGTGGCCCGGAGTTATATGAGCACCGCAAATTTATTCAGTTAGAGAACAAGTGGGGAGGGAAGGTGTGATATAGAGGCAAGAAGAAAGAGAGGGAATGGATGAGGCTGAGATAAAGAAGATATTGGTATTAGCAAAACTACAATAACCTTAGGGTTTGCACAACACACATGTTTGCTTATGAAGTACAGGCATGTGAAAAAATTAGAACACCCTATGAAAGCCTGGGTATTTTGTAAGGTTTTTTTTTAAATATATGGTTATTTAATCTGAATTTTAACAATACTGAAAGATTAAATCTATTTGAAACAACTAAAACTGAAAACATATACTGTATATTTTATTGAAATGTCAGATTAAATTCTACAAAAATGCATATTCTAACTGAAGAAAAAGTTAGGACCCCTGTCATTTATTCAAACTTAAAATGGCTCAAATCACAGGCAGGTATACCACAACAGGTACATGTTATTAGTAAATCGTTACTCAGCAATTTTTATAAGGCTTGCCCTTTCTAAACATCTGAAATGAATTTGGTGTGCTGTTGGTGACTGTTAAAGTGAAAGTGAGCACTATGAGAGCAAAAGAGCTGTCTGAGGCCTTCTGAAAAAATTGTAGCAGCCTACAAGTCTGGTAAAGCATTTGAAAAGATCTCAAAAGATTTTGAAATGAGCCACTCCATGTCCTTAAAATAAACTACAAGTGAAGGGCTTTCAGAACAACTGCCAGCATGCCCAGGTCTGGTTGTACCAGCAAGTTTACCAAGATAGCAGACTGCAAGATGCTAAAAGAGGTCTCGAAAAACCCTAAAATGTCTTCACGAGACCTACAGCAGGCTCTGGCTGTTGATGTGAAAGTGCTAGCCTCTACAATCAAAAAATGACGGCACAAGTTTAACTTGCATTGGAGGTGTGCAAGGAGGAAACCTTTGTTTTCTGAGAAAAACATCAAGGCGAGACTGAAGTTCGCCAGAGAGAATATTGACAAAGACGGGACTTCTGGAACAACGTTCTATGGACAATTATTTGGATGCCAGAACAGACAACATGTCTGGCATAAACCAAAGACAGCATTCCTGGAAAAGGACCTCATACCACCTGTTAAGTACGGAGGTGGAAGTGTCATGGTTTGGGGTTGCTTTGATGCAGCAGGACCCGGTCAGCTCACCATCATAGAATCCACCATGAATTCTACAGTGTATCAGAGGGTGCTTGAGAAACATGTGAGACCATCTGTCTGAAAATTAAAGCTGAAAAGAAACTGGGCCATGCAACAAGACAATGACCCAAAACATACCAGTAAATCAACCAAGGACTGGCTGAAAACTAAGAAATGGAGTGTCTTAGAATGGTCAAGTCAAAGCCCAGCTCTTAATCCCATTGAGATGCTGTGGGGTTACTTAAAACAAACTTTACAAGCAAAAAAAAAAAAAAAAAAAAACTCAAACTGCTGAAAGAATTCTGCATTGAAGAGTGGGCTACACTTTACTTAGATCAATGTTAGAGACTGGTAGCTGGAAACATATCACTGCGGTTATTTCAGGCAAAGGGGGTAACACTAGCTATTAAAGAGGATGTCCTAACTTATTCTTTTGTTAGAATATGCAATTTTGTAGAATTACATTTACAGAAGATATTAAAAAGTTGTTTTTTTTTTCAGTTTTAAATGTTTAGTTATATTACCTTAATCTTTCTGCATTGTTAAAATTGAAATAAAAAAAAACATAAATTAAAAAAAAAAACTTACAAAATACCTAGACTTTCATAGAGTGTCTTAACTTTTTCACACATTCCTGCATTTATATTATTGTAGAATTATTTCAGCATTCAGTTTCAAGTTAAAAAATCTGTGCTGAACACAAGCCTCCTTTACCTTTTGACCAGAGTATTTTTATGACATTTTCCATGACATTTTCAAGTCATTTGTGGTTACTGGATAAGGATTTTCGTTATAGAGATTGCATTCCAAAAGAGCAATTCCCAAACAATGAAAAATTTAAAGCTGACCATAAGTAGAAAAAAATGAAACATTTCAGGACTTTAGGATTTTATTGACTTCAGGAATGCATTGCTCTTGTGTTAGGATTCTGCTGCTAAATTTTATTTTATTTTCTATTTTTATTTAGTTTAATGTATAATATATTAAATTACAATACTATAAATTAATTGAAATAACAACTATTTTACAAAAAAATCGTCAATAAATTTTTTTTGATGGCAAGATTTTAGAAGTCATAACTGTTTTGGTCCCAGAAAATATTGGAGGTAGGGTGATACATACGTTTGCAGAACAGCTTTCTGAAATATTTTGTTTCATTTTCACAGTCTCTTGTGTTACAAAGCGTTCCAGACATTTGGAAGAAATCTGTTATCATTCCTAAAGCCAAAACTAAGGCCTCATTTACACTGTCAGGTCTTGATGCCCAATTCCGATTTGTTGCCTATATTGGATTTTGTTGCCTGTTCATTTACACATTCTTTTAACTGTGACCCATATCCAATTTATGTGGATGTGTAAAGGCGGGTTCCAGCTTCTGTGCCACAGTGGGAAAATTGTCTTTCTTTTAGCTCTGCGAAATATGCAAAGTTCTCCCAACTTCAAAATGATTTTGAGTCATATTGTCACGTATTCGATTTATATCTGATTTATTTGCACATATGAAGGATGCCTGAAACCGATCTCTGAATATCCGAATGCATGCCTTTTTTTTCATGTTTACACGGTCATAGAACAGATCCGATTTGTGTCACATATGAGCGAAAAATCGGAATTGGATCACATTTAGTGTAATGTTACCTTGGGAGCTAAATGATTTCAGGCATGTTGCCCTCACTTCATTAGTTATAAAGTATTTTAAGAAAATAACTAAAGATGAGCTTTTATCACATTCATAAGATACATTTGATCCATTGCAGTTTGCATTTAGACAGAGCAGGGGAGTTGAAGATGCTAAACTTACACTGTTAAATTACCTGTTTAATCAACTGGAAAAGCCCAAAACTCATGCCAGATTGTTGTTTATTGATTTCTCTTCTGCGTTTAATACCATGAAGCTACATTTGTTGGTTGAGAAATTAATTTCTCTTTTTAACTTGAATCTTAATATTTATGGATGGATACTGGACCTTTAAGTAGGACGTCTGCAGTGTATCAGAGTCAATGGTGCTCTTTCTGACTTTCAGTATTGTTCCACTGGGTCCCCTCAAGGTGGTTGTCCCTCCTCCTCTTCTGTTCATCATGTGTACTAATGATTGTCAAAGTATGTATGGGAACTGTCATATCATAAAACATGCTGGTAATTCGGTTATTGTGAGCCTCCTTCAGGATCAGGATTTGGGGTATGGTTCTGTTGTGGACGAATTTAATTCCTGGTGTGACAGATTTTCTCTCCAGTTGAATGTAAATAAAACAAAAAACATGGTGATCGATTACTGGAAGGCTTCTCCTACCTCCAGCATAACAAATATTAAAGGTTTGGGCATTGAAATTGACACACATAAATATCTAGGGGTCGTTATTGACAATATGTTGACATTTCAACCTGACAGCCAGGCTGTCTATACAAAAAGTTCAACAAAGACTGTACTTGGTGATTTTAACAGTTATAAATAACATATTGATTTTACTGTCTTTTCTTATTATAAACATTCACTTATATAGCATAAACTTGTAAAACTCTTTCTTGAAGTGCAGCTGATCACAGAGAGTTAGAACAGATCTTTTAAGCCCAGTTGCTTTGTAGGCATGTTTATATGTGTTACGATGAAGACAGGTTAATATGCGCCTGTCAATCAATTCAGTGTGCAGGGAAAACCCCACTCCTATAACACATTGCGGTGGGCTTCAAAATCGCTGGGAGTTGCATCATATTTAACATCAGAAAATGTAAAACAAAATAGAGACTTGTTGTGTTTATATCACACCAATATGACTGTGGACACACTATACTTACACACAGTTCTGTCCAAACAGCTTCCAAAAGTAGATTTTGCGTCTTTTTGAAGTGCTCTTTAAGTTTTGTTTTGTTTTTTCCCCCAAAATTATAACAATACATTATCAGCTCATTTCACAGATTAGAATACCTATTTCCTAAATGAGCCGTACAGCACATCAGTAACAAACCTTTTCAAGGCAGTTTTGTAACAAACCTTCAAAAACAAGCTTGTCTAAACTTGCCGTCAAATATAATTATTGTGCATGGCTTTCAGATGATAAGCAAAAACTCCAAGACAGCATCTACTAAATGCCCTTTTTACAGCAGAGTTTGACATTTTGGCTTCCGGCAGACAACAGACAGAACAGAGAACTCTATTCATAGCACCAAACGTCTGGCACCAGACCTAAATCTATCTTCACGATTCTAAAAAAAAAAGAGAGAAAAAAAAGTTGCAGAGTAAAAGTAAGTATTACATCCACTGAAGGCAACTTCTGGAACAGACCTGGCACCAATAGTAGAGATGGCATTGTGGTCCATTCATTCCACGCGACTGGGAGAAATGCCCACTGGAGTTCGACTCTAAATAAGAAGAGGCATCATTGAGACAAATGCCTGCCGCTGTTCAGATGCGGGCGGCCATAGATCACAGTGCTTGTGGCTGTTTTATCCAGTGTGTTATTATATTAAACTAAATCAAAGGCATACGCACAAGTAAGCCCTCGTGTAATGAAATGCCAGCCGGTGTATCAGCTTTAATGGTATTTGGCGTTCGTTCGTCAGCGAGCGAATTGGCGCGAAAGCGTATGTGTTTTTCTAAATCGGTATCTGAAGATGGCCTATTTCAAGAGAAGCACAAGACGCCACTTTCTAAATATTTTCTTTTCCCTCAAGATCTTGTCTGAACGCAACTTGTGAAAGTCATTACAAGCCCTCCGCAGCATTAAAATATCTCTCTCCTCTCTCAGGCTTTCTTTCCAATTCGTGCCGGGGTACACAAAGACAACAACTTTCATAGCAAGCAGTTTCCTCAGAAATAATGAGCTAACCATAAATGTAACATTTCTGGGAAAAAAAAGCAAGTAACTACCTAAAAAATGTCAGAGAGTGTCACAAAACACTCAAGATGGAAACATGTACACAGTTTTGAGCATCACAGGCTACTGGTGTGATTTACAAATCCATTTAGATTTACTTTTACTTGGGCGACTGCTTTTATATTTTGAGAGGATTGCAGTATTGATCTGGATTTTGAAAATGCAAAAAAAAAAGAAAAAAGAAAAAAAGGAAGGCGTGCTTTGATGAATTCCAACTAAAATCCACAGAGATTCTTTAGAGTTATGCAACTCCAACAGTTAAAACAAATTCATTGTTCTGCTTGATAATGGAGAGTTCTGATTTAGTCTTTAGATTTGTGTGGGTTTGTGTACTTCCCTGTGGGGTTTACAAAGATAATTATATAATAGCATTGGTATAATTTAGGATTTATAGTGTTAATGTGGTTTACGAGGACTGGCCTTGTGTAATCCAAAACAAATACAAATTATACTTAACAGGTTTTTTGACATTAAAATGTTGCTAAAGGTTTCGTGTGATAGCTCGGTTTAGGAGTAGTCCATACTCTACCTGACAAAAGTCTTGATGTCGATCCTAGTTGTAAGAGCAACAAATAATAACTTGACTAAGTTTATCATTTGGAAAAGTGGCAGAAGGTCGATTTTTTTATGAATCATCTGTTGAACTGCATCCCAACCATCAAATATACTGCAGAAGAACTATTGGAACCCGCATGTACCCAAGATTTTCTCAAAAATCCGTCAAGTTTAGTAAAGAAAAAAATCATGGTTTGCGGTTAAATTCAGTATGGGAGCATGAGAGAGATTTGCAGAGTGGATGGCAACATCAACAGCCTGAGCTATTAAGACTTTTGTGCTACCCATTACATTACAAACCACAGGAGAGGGCAAATTCTTCAGCAGGATAGTGCTCATTCTCAAACTTCAGCCTTCGAATCAACAACTTGAAAGCAAAGAAGGTCAAGGTGCTCCAGGATTGTCCAGCCCAGTCACCAGACATGAACATTATTCAGCATGTCGGGGGTAAGATGAAGAAGGAGGCATTGAAGATCAATCCAAATAATCCTGGGAGTCCTGCAAGAACGCGTTCTTTGCCATTCCAGATGATTTTATTAATAAGTTATTTGAGTCATTGCAGAGATGTATGGATGCAGTCCTCCAAGCTCATGGGAGTCACACAATATTAATTATTTTTCCACAGCACCATGACTTCATATTCTAAACTGAACATTATTTTCTGTTAAGTGACAAGACTTTTGTCTAAGCTAAGTTAGACCTTACTGTCCTAATTAAATAATTAAAAATTAAGGCATGATCATATTTTATTTAGGTAAAATAAGAGTAATCTTGAGGCCTTTGCCTTTCATATAAGCCACTTCTGATACCAAATGATCAACTAGAAGTCAAGTTATTATTAGTTGTTCCTAAAACTTGGACAGGTAACAAGACTTCTGTCAGGTAGTGTATAATAAGTGTTTTATTTGTTTAATGTACTCACCTAGCAAACAATATATATATATATATATATATATATATATATATATATATATATATATATATATATATATATATATATATATATATATATATAGTATGCGTGTGTGTGTGTGTGTGTGCACAAATGTCTTTAGATGGCTTTAGATGACCACTAAGTACAAGAAAACACATAAACACACACACACACACACACACACACACACACACACACACACACACACACACACACACACACACACACACACACACACGCACACACCATAGTCACTTGAGCATTTAGAGAAAATAATACACTTCAGTCTTGTATGCGCATGCTTCACACATACACTCAGGCATTAACTACACATTAAAATCAAAAACTGACACATAAACATAGTTAAAAACCAGTTGTCCGTGTGTGCATCCAAAACATTTTCATTCATTCCGTTGCACGACATCCGGCTCTTATCGTGCATCTGACAGTATTCAGCATCCAGTGGCTTTCACACGGTCTGATCTCTGACAGAGTTACTGCCAGTGTACTGTGGTGGATCATGCATGTGAGATAGACATTTCTTTCATCACTCATGTATGACATCACACGCATGTATGGAGACCCATGGGATGTGTTAATGTACTGCTCGTGTGACTGGTTGTATCGAAGGCTTGGCGGTGATTCTCTCTGTGCTCCTCTTTCAAAAGGTATGGTAACACATAGACAGAGCACAGCTGTGCTTCAAATGGAAGAGCGGTCTTTAATAAATCATGACTGAAGAGCAGGCTCATCTATTACACTCTAAAAAATGCTAGGTTGACTTAATACAACGTTAAGTAAAAAATAAGGACAAAAGCAATGGGTTAATGTTTTCAGTTCAATTTAAATCACACCTTTTTGTCCATATTTGACCCAGCATTTTTTAGAGTGCACTGTGTGGATAATAATAAGGGGGTTTAAAAAGGGGCGGGCTTATATATTTATTAACAATTTGTGCATATACAATATCATATACAAAAATATGTAATACACTGTTCTGCATTTTCACAACTAAGAACCAATGATAGTTATTAAATAACACAGTAAATGTAAAAAAAAAAATGTAAAAAAAAAAAAAAAAAAAAAAAAAAATATATATATATATATATATATATATATATATATATAATAAAATAAATAGCAAAAAACTAACAATAAATGTAATAATAAAAATAACAATAATAAAAAAGCTTTATTCTTTTTTTGCTTCAAGATCAGTAGTGTCAGCATAATTCAACAAAGGTTTGCATGTTTTGTAAAAAGATTTTAAAAACCCTCTTAATAAAAACCAAATTTTATATAACTTTAATTACAAAAATAAATATATTTTGTCCATCTGTCATATGAAGTTGGAGATGTTTGTTTCCATTTTAGAAGAATAAGCCCCCTAACCAATAATGTGGTGAAAACCACAACATTGTGTTGTTGAAGGCATTAATAGCATGTGAAAAAGTGTGATATACTATTAGATAACAAAAATAAATAAAAATATATGAAAAATATATATTTTGGTAATACACATTAAAAGTTTCATTCATTTAAATTGTAAGTTCCTTTAAACAATCATTTTATAACACTAATGTTTATAATTTGATTTGTTTACAGTAGATTGAGTTCAACGGTAATAGTGCATTAAAAACTGTCATGTAAAATATGTCGATACCCACACGACTTACCAAGTACAATTCATTTTGAAAGCATTTTTCACAAGCATAACATTTTATTTCCAAATTGGAACTGCAGTTTGAATTCCAGACTCACTATGTGGACTTTTAAACCCCATGCTACATTCACAAGTAGTCTTTGTAGATACAGGTCTATAGGTGAAGGATGCTTGTACAGTATGTATGTACAGAAACTCTGTAAACAATGTGCCTTTATTTCTCAAACAAACTCACACACATTCCATTTCATCTTTTTATATGAAGTATCGCTCTGTATTGAGCTCAATACATGTGGTATAAACGAATAAATAATAACTGCATTTTCTCTTATTCTTTGTTTTGTTTCTTTGCTTAAAGGTCAGCAATGCAATTGTGCTCCGAAATTGAGTCTATATAATTTTCTCGAAGGAGAAGCAAAAACACAGAGGGACACAGAGAGAATAAAATCAGTCCACAGATGGGGGAAAAAAAAAACAAAGAGTAAATTTTTAACACTTTGAATATCTGAGCCCGTTCGACAGTGGCTCTGGGACACAGCGAGCACCCTTGAACCTTTGAAGAAGCTGTCATTGTGTAGTGCGTACTCAAGGGAACACATTTAAGCATACTTCAGTATAAAGGAGTGTGCGAGGAGGTGAACGGCGCAGGGCAGGCTGTGTGTGATTGCTGCGTCTGATCACTCGAGTGTTCTTAATAAACCCGTCACTGTCTCGACTGCACTAATACACCAGAAAACCTCTTCTTTCATTTCCAGAAGGATGAGGACAGCAGTGTGCATGCAGTGTGCTTGAGAATGTGACAGAGCAAAAGAAGGATTTATGGGGAAATTCTGTGTGCACAGGTAACACCTGCCAGCACAGCCTCCAGAGAGCTGATCCCCCCCCCAACCCCAAAAAAAAAAGAAGAAGAAGAAAAATGAAAAATCACACATACGTACACACATATACACAGCAGCCATTTTAAAGAAAGCCGAACACACACCCGTTGGTAGGAATGGCCCTAACAAGCAGAACAGACCACATTTTGGAAAAAAGTACACCAGAGAGCGACTTTTTCAATCAGTTAACTTAATTTGCTAGATAGAGTTCGATAGATCAGACGCAGAGATCTCTTCTTCAAGTCACCATGGAATTATTTTGCTTTCAAAGATGTCTTATTTTGCATGATTCAGTAGTAGTTCACATTCTAAAGGGGAAATGGATTAATTATGTTTCATGAAAAAGTAATATATTAGTCTGCCTGTCTTTTATGGGCTGGCGTCACAAAGTCCTCTTTTTTTTCTGAGACCATATTTCACTCATTAATTGATCATCCACATCATAAAAAAGATATAGGACAAACTTTATAATTAAGTCTCAACCCTTCTAAGAAGCTAATTCGTTCTGAATAAAACATGCAACGATTTTGCTTTATACTGTTTTTGATGACGAAATTGAATAAAGATGTCTCTTTAAAACTGTAAGATTAATTCATTTAAATCTGCACATCTATGCTCAGTTATGAAATAGTTTAGTCAGTCACACAATATTGTTACCTCTGTTACCCCAAAAGTATACAGTATCTTTGCATACTTGCATGTGTGCTAATGGTGTAACAGATCATAAATCTCATGGTTCGTATCACACTTTGGTTTTTGAGACCTATTCAGTAAAACATATTCAGTGACATAATTTTGATAGTTGTTTGTCACCATTAATTGGTTAAACAATGTATTTGCAACAAAATTCACAAGCATTGAGTTCCATTAAACTGTGATTTTAATCTTTCCCATAAACATGAGTGTTTGTATCTGAACTTATAACTGTTATCCCAGTACGTCAGTTTGTAACTAACTGAAAAAGTGTCAAAACTGAATCTCTCTTGATCAAACACAGGTTTGAATGCAGTGCTTTGAAGGATTAATAAGCATGCAAATCACTATTAATCATTCATGTTGCACCGGTTTGAATGAGATCTTGATCTTTTAATGGTTAAATGTGCAGCTTTAAACTGAATGCATTAATGCTGGCTAAACATGCAGTGACAGAAAACACCTTTAATTAATAGCCTAAGAAAGCATTTAGGTCCTACCATAACTTTTTCCTTCATTTTATTTTACAGGGAAGCCAAATGCTTTCATACATGTGATTTGAATAATGTAGGAGGCGATCTCTCTGCAATTGTTAAAAATGTTGGATTAACCTACAGGTTTAAAAAAGTTATTAATCCGCGGTTCACGTGTATTTCCAACGGTGGGTTGTGATCCGTTACATCCGTAGTGTAAATCAAATTTTGAAATTAACTTCAAATTAATAAATGTTGTATCAGTTACATTGTGACCCCAACAGGTGGCGACCTCAACCTTAAATATCTATGTCACTGAATTGACTGCGGGCTACACGGTGGCTCAGTGGTTAGCACTTTTTCCTCACAGCAAGAAGTCCTGGCTGGGTCAGTTGGCATTTCTGTCTGTATTTTGCATGTTGTTCATGAGGGCTCCCCTCGGGTGCTTCGGTTTCCCCCACAGCCCAAAGACATGCAGTACAGGCAAATTGGGTAAACAAAATTGGTGCCAAAAAAAGTGCCGTGGCGAGGGGCATGACCGAGAGCCGTGGGAACAGAATGAGAACGCCGCGTAAGTGGATGCACCTGCGGTGCGCACCGGCCTCGAATCCCACGGAAGGAGCTCTGGACTATAAAAGGAGGAATGATGGCAGAGGAAGCCGAGAGAGGACCGGGCCCGGGCATATTGTTTTACTTTTGCTTTCAGTTTGTTTTGCTTTAGACAGCAGTCTCCGTGAGGAGCTGCCGTCCCTGTTATTAATAAATCATTTAAAACTGCGTCGGTTCTCTGCCTCCTTCTTCCCGGCGGCCAAAGGGCTGTGAACTTCATTACAAGTGCGTATGTGTGTGTTTCAGGAAAATGAAATGAAATTAATTGTCTGTTTAAAAGTTCAGATCAAAAATGTAGATTCATCAAGTGATGTTTGAAATAAGCACTTTGCTTACTTTACTATTTAGGTTTCTTTTCAAATGATAACACATTTTAACATAATAAATACAAAATTTTTTTTCATTCATTTAAATATTAAACATTTAATTTAAAATTTTTGAAACATTTATTTCAGTATGTTAATGCACTTCCAAATTCATTCATTCATTAATTTTTCTTAAGCCTGGTTTATACTTCTGCGTCGAGTGATCGGTGTGACCCACGGCGCATGCAATGTGCGTAGCTGTGCATTTCTGTGCACTGTTTGTGTTCCTCTGCAATAACACTTCCGAGACGCTGGTTGGCAGCAGGTGTTTACGTTCCACTGTGTTGAGTTTTTTTACTGGTGTTTTTTTTTTTTTTCTGAATGCTATATTAATGTACAAGTGGCTCAAACTCGCTTATTTTAAGATGGGAACCTGCACGTCGCTGTGACATGAAGATAGATTTTTTGAGAGGTGTACGTCAGCGTCCTTCATGGCCATGGCGAGGGCTGTGGTATCACACGTAGTTCGCGCCGAAGCATACGCGTGTGCTTGATGCAGAAGTATAAACCAGCCTTAAGGCTTAGTCTCCATTTTAAAGATAATGAACCGCCAACTATGTCAGCATATTTTTTACACAGTGGATGCCCTTTTAGCTGCAACTTAGTACTGGGAAACACCCATACACACTCGTACACTACAGCCAATTTAGCTTATTCAATTCACCTATAGTGCATTGAAACCAGAGCAACCGGAGGAAACCCACACCAACACAGAGAGAATATGCAAACTCCACAAAGAAATGCCAACTGAACAACCCAAGCTCATTCTGGAAACGTAGCCCCGCGGACGTTTCTGGAGACCGCGATTTACGTGGCCGGAGGTACGTAAAGGCCGCGTTTGTTTTTTTTCGAGGGAACGCTGTGGGGCGGTGTGGCCCCGCTCCGCCCCTCCTCTTCGCGCTCGCCGGCCGACAGCTCGCCTCCGAGTGGAGGGCTTTCCCGATGCAATCAGTTTGTCCGCTTAGCTCACAGCGTTGCGTCGACGGAGCGGAGGCCCCGGAGGAGGAGCAGACCGTGGTGGACGACGACCGGGATCGAGTCTGGGGAACAGCAGGTTCCAGAAATCAGGTAAGATGAAAAACGGAATCCGAAAAATAAGGGCGAGAACGCGGCGGGATCCGAAAACGCGGTCGAAATCGAAGACGAGGGCTTTTGCTTTTTATTTCCCGATCCGGCGGCTTTTCGCGCGAGAACGGCGCGGGCGCGATCCGCGAAAACAAAAAACGCTCGAATACGTACCTCCCGGGACGTAAATCGCGGTCCGCAGAAACGTCCGCGGGGCTACGTTTCCACAATGAGCCCGGGTTGCAACTGACCCAGCCGAGACTCGAACCAGTGACCTTTTTGCTCATATCTTAACATTACTGTAGTAGTATATTACTAATGTGTAATAAATATTATAGATTAAAATGATAATATAGAATGCCACTAGCTTAAAACCTTTTCCAGTAACAAATCAAAACTGTGAATAACTTGCATTCTCTTTCTCCAAGGGATGGCAGTCTGAAATTGTGGAGTTCAAAGAGTTTGGTAGACAGAACACCACACGCCCACACACACACACACACACACACAAAAGCCATCCAACATTTCAATTCCTGAATTATTTTGTACCTTTTCCTTTCTAAATATAACAGTGAGAGTAAAAAGCTGTCCTAACAGCACTCACCCTTCCAGGAACCATTTGTCCTGCTCTTTCTCTCTGTTGCTATCACTCTTTCTCTCTCTTTTTTCACACTCTCTCTCTCTCACCTGCAGAGGCAGATGCGTTTTTACTCAACTCCATTTCTGAGCGACTGGCCCTCCTTTCTATTTTTAGGACTTCAGGCCCCCCCTCGTTCAACTCCCTCCCTATATTATTCCGTCAGACGTTTCTCCAGAGCCGTGGCCGTGCTCGATGAAACACCCCTATGCACACGGGTATTAGGAGACAAGCACACACACAAACACACACATACTCCCTCTCACACACACACCTCGAAGAGCTGAAGGGGAGGAAGGCATCTTTCTAGAACTCATCTGAGCTTTTTAGGAGCCAGGCAGAGCAGGGCTGAGATTAAAGGAAGAGTGGAGCAGAAAAAGACGGGTAATAGTTATTGAGAAGCTCCTCAGAAAAGGAAAATGGAAACAGAGTGGAAGAACTACATTATGACTATCTTTCGGATGTGATCCTAAAGCAAAAGACTCATCATCTCTGCAAGAGAGTCTTGCTTTGCTCTGTAAAAGAGTTTGAAGAGATTTTCTGCTGTCATTTATATTCATTTATATCATATTTTCCACACAAATGACAAAGGGATAGTTCACCCAAAAATTTAAATTGACTCACTATTTACTCTTCCCTCAGTTGGTTCACAACCTTTATGGGTTTCCTTTTTCTGTTGAACACAAAAGAAGATATTGTGAAAAATGCTAAAAACCCGCATCCAATGATTTTCATTATTGGTTATAGGCTTCCAACATTTTTCAAAATATCTTCTTTGGTGTTCAACAGAAAAAAGGAACTCAAACAGCTTTGTGACCAGCGAATGATGAGTAAATAATAACAGAATTTTCAGATTTGGGTGAATTATCCTTTTAACAAAATTAATCTATTTTGAAATAAGTTTCTTATAGAATTTCGATTAAAAAACAGATACAGAAAAGGTTTACATCCAATCACATCTTTGATGTCAACAAATAAATCTTCCAATGTAGCTGCAATTTAGTGATATCCCTTAAATTGTGGTATTGACTGCTCTTAAATTCCAAGTCCTCTGAGAGACCAAGACAAGGCCAAAAAAAAAACAAAAAAAATCTTGAGACCAAGACCAGTCGAGTACTTACGGGTGCTTTTACATTTAGACTTTTGTTCTGGAACCTGGCGCGTTTCCCCAGTTAGCATGGTTTGTTTAGCATATGTGAATCAAGCAATCGAGCTCGGATATGCGCCAAAATAATCGCCTGAATGAGGGGGTCTTGGCTCGATTGAAACAAACTCTGGAGCGGAACGATTGTAGTAAGAAAGCAATACAATCCAAACCAGGCTATATCACAGTGTATACTGTACCAGATATGTAATAGACATGGCTATAGGAAGAGAGAATTATGAAGAGGGTGGGATGTCATTCCTACCTGTAAATGTGCGTTTCATGTCAAATACAAGAGTGAAAGCATGCTGCACTAATGAGAGCTGTTTATTCATTAAGAAAATTGAACTGCATTCTTGGTTTATCTATCATTTCTCTCTAGAATGTAATGTAAAGCCAAAAATGCATAATTCTAGCCAACTGCTATGTATGAGAAAGCCTTACCTCTAATTTATATTTGGTGATGATGTCTGTGGGTGTCACCATTCAAAATTAAAGTGCAGCTTTTCGCTTATAATGTCTTTTTGCTCATCATCATAAATTAAATAAGGATGCATGACAGCTTACGCCGAGTTCAGACTGCATGATTTTCAACGTAGTCGTGTCACGGATGTTTTCACACAGGGACACCATTCCGTTGGTGCTTTGTGTACACTGCAAGATGTATCGGCTCAAACTGCTGACTACTTTGTCCAAACTATGTTTCACAACCAAACACACGTGAGAAGACAAAAACAATGTGAGGTTATGTAATATTTATTTTATTATTAAGCACATAATGAGAAAAAAGCCTTTAGTGTGTTAGAAAATGTATTTATTTTACTCACCTGGCTTTAAAGGAAGCAATTTCGCTTAAACTTTTTTTATTTTTCGACCAGGTTGTGCGTAATGCTCAAATGACACGTCAAACAGACAGTGCTCCTACCAAATTTCCGGTAGTTTTTGCTCAATTTCAAGGGTCCACATAAAATGAAAAGGATCGCTTTTAACTTCTCCCCCAACCTCCCGCTGGCCTGCAGGTACCCACAGTAGTGAATGCTGCCCTCTCATTGGCTGTAGGTGATCGTTGATGTTATTTTCTATCAGAGCACATTTGACATGGCATGATTTGAATCACCGACAGCTCCAGATATTTAGCATGCCAAATATCTCACGGATGTCGGCGATTCAATGGTGATTCTATCAAATCGCAACTTTGATAGTTCATACTGTGTGATTGTGACTCGCGTAAACGAGCACCGATTTGCTTGTGATTTCAGGCATTTGTCGTCGATTTCGTAAAACCTGTCGCAGAGTCAAAATCGGGGCTAAAATTATGCAGTCTGAACTTAGCATTAGAGGAACTGAAAAATAAACCGTGAAACTCGCACTAGGCTTGTTTTAGCTATTGTGGTTTGTTTAGAAATGCTGCCGTGCGAAAGCAAACCGCACCAAGAACAAAGTGCAATACTGTAACAATTTTTTAATCCCAGTTTTGGAAGAAAACAATCCATCTACATGTATGAAAGCAACCTAAGACTACAAATGAAGACACTGTGTGGTTGAAAGACTTAACCTGATTTGATAGCTATACTTCTACTTATGTATGAGACAACTGCTTTCTAAGTCAAATGCAGATCTGAATCTGATCAAACTTGTCAAATGTTTAATAGACACAATCAAAACATTGTCATTGAGAATGAGATTGCATGCTTTGAATCAAGATTGAAATCTTTGAGTAGCTCTAGGTAGAACCTCATTTAACTTTTGACAGGAAAGAAAACAAGCCTATTCAAGAAAAACTAGTTTAGTGTCATTGATAGATTTACTGTTGTTAATCTGTCAAAAAGATCTTTCCATAGAAGTGGAAAAAGACAGGATACTGAGAATCTGTTCAGTTAAAGAAAAATGGAATAGCTGTACCCTTACATATGTGATCTAGAAGTGAATGATTTATCTGCAATCTCTGCAAGCGAGTCCTGCTCTGTAAAACAGCACTAACTGGATGGCCAGAGCCATTAAAATAATTTACGTCAGGCTGGATGAAAAGAAATATTATCACGCAAAGGCCACAGATGATTTTCGAATGGAGGAGGCATTCAGGGATTTTATTTGATATTTTGAAGGGCAAACTGTGTAGTGAAAACATTCTGTGACACTTTTATTGCAAATTTGTGAAACCAAGCAGACAAAGACAGCTTGTTTTGGGACCTGAGATAAAGATGCTAAAAATGAAAACATTAACACCTGATCGCCCACATTTACAACTCAACAACTCCTATTTAACATTGAGCAATGTAATAAAAAGACTTTAGTCAAGGCAGAACTAGGGCTGCACGATTCTGGATACACTGACATTCACTGTTTTTTTTTTTAATATAGATCATAATACACGATTTAATGAGTAATTTTTTAAAGAAAAATCATTAAAAACAGCTGAAATATTCACTAATGAAACAATGATGTAAAATGTATGCTGCTTTACAATGCAGTACCTACAGTAAAAGTATATTTGCAACTGTGCTTATGAAATCAGCTGCCGTTGTCTTGTAATTTTGCTTAATTTGATTGTCTTTATACAAGTACATTTTGTAATTATGTGGTTAACAAATATATCAGACAATGTGCTGGCAATTTAGTGATATCCCTAAAACTGTGGTCTTGACTGGCCTTGGAAATAAAATCCCAAGTACTCTTAGCCAGAAATGAGAACTTTATTCAGTTGCTGGCATGAATTATCACAAGATCAACCACATTTAACTATTTAACAACCACATATGTTTACACGTTGTTCAACTGACAAAAAATTTCCAAAAGACTTTTACCAGGCTAAAACCCTATAAAACATTTTTGAAGGTTATGAGTTTTGAAAATGACATGTTATTCTTTTTAAAGTGCAAGCCAATTTTTTAGACTGTAAATGTACCTGTTTTTGATAAACTACATATTGTTTTTTTCGTCTGAAAGCACTTGTGGGCTTCCATAATATTCCAATGATAAAAACAGTCAATATCAAAGCTGAACGAGCATAAGATTAACAATCAGTACAGATTACACGAACACATTAAGAGTCTACCATGTAAACAAAGATTTTTAATCTGACTAAAGTCATTATCGTAGTGAACACAAATCAAAGTCACATTATTAAAGTGCAGTACAAATGTGTTAATTAAACTATTACCATCTTGTAGGCCTTTTCGACACATTTTTGACAGAATATGCCATATATATACACATGACCGTTTAACCACTTAACCATACTTTTCTTTCCATTACTGTGTCATTATATTCCATAAAAACAACTCTCTCCTATAAGTCCTTACTTCATACTGAAACTGATAAACTGAACTAAAAATAAAAAAATGAAACATCCAAAATACATGAAACTCCAGAGGAAACATTGACAAAGTGAAGTGACGTAATGGTTTTAATCAATCTACAGTTAAAGTCAGTATTATTAGCCCCCTGAATTATTAGCCCTTCTGTTTATTGTTTATTGTAAGAGAAGATTTATTGTGAATATTTATTTATTGTTTATTGTAAGAGAAGATTTCTTCAACACATTTCTTAACACAACGGTTTTAATAACTCATTTCTAATAACTGATTTCTTTTATTTTTGCCGTGATGATAGTAAATAATATTTGACTAGATCTTTTTCCAAGACACTTTTATACAGTTTAAAGTGACCTCTAAAGGCTTAACTAGGTTAATTAGGCAAGTTAGGGTAATTAGGCAAGTTATTATCTTAAAGGGGCTAATAATTTTGACTTTAAAATCGTGTTTAAAAAATTTATAACTGCTTTTATTCTAGCTGAAATAAAACAAATAAGACTTTCTCCAGAAGAAAAAATATTATCAGACATACTATGAAAATTTCCTTGCTCTGTTAAACATTTGGGAATAATTAAAAAAGAAAAAAAATGTAATGCGGGGCTGATAATTCTGACTGAATTCTGATAACTGTATGAACTAAACCATGGAAAACGAGAACATGAAAGGAGTATTCCAAAAGCAACTCATATAAACACCTCAATAAAATTATTATCTTATTCAGATTAATATAAATAATATGATCACTGATGTCCGTGTAAACGGAATCAATCAGACATGCCCATTCCAGCATAGCTTAGTTTGTGAACTCATCACAATAAATATCTAGCATTGCAATAGATCAAGGAGATGCCAAATTTATTATAAGCACATCCTGGCTGTGAGTCTGCACTATTACACAGTAACTCTAACACTGATTTTGGTGCACCAACCCATGACTAACATTATAAGTGAACTCCCAGCGAAATGCAACAATATAAAAGCAAATTAAAGACTCAACTTTGAGATTTCCCATCATCACTGGGAAAACCCACGCAGCGGCACTGACATGAACACACAGTGATGTTTACTGTAGTGCCACAGGAAGAAAATATGTGTGACAGTGTGGTGATGTTCAAATTTATGCAGATTTATGTAAATGATCTCACATTCATGAGTCGTGACATTTTAGGCTTGTTTTGCACCATGCGGCTCTGAGTAAAGGGGGAATGAAAGCCAATTTAGGCTTAATTCTAATTATGAGTCATCTGCTTAGCTGAGCTGCGAGGGGCACACTTACGATAACAGAGCCGTAACAAAGTCGTGCCTTTCCAAACTGCAAGCTAAACTCAAGTATTAATGCTGGTGCCAAATAACTGGCTTTGTGTCAAAAAATTATATGGCCAAATTCTAATTTCCTGTTGATTCAAAACTCTGTCACCAGAGATATTGCTCCATTTATAGATGGTTAAATTGGATTGGTAGTGTTTAATAGGGCTGTGCGATTTGTCAAAAATATCTTTTTTTTTTTTTTGACAAATATTGCGATTGCGATTTGATTTACGATTTAATTTTGTAAATTCAAGCTTCAGCTCAATAATCTGTAAGCCACGGCAACAATTCTGCTCTTAAAAAATACCTGTTTTTGTTTAGTGTCTGTGACTATTAATTTGTTTATTAATCCTTTTGAAACAGTAGACACCATTATCTCACGTGTCAGCGCTTTCCTGCTTGTTTTCTTTTTTTCATTGTGGCCGTAGCTCGTTGGCCAATTCTGATTGAGCAGAACGAAAGTGCGCTCACTCAATTGGCTAGTTAAACTGTCACACACTATTATATATAATATCTTCATATTCCTATTACAGCCTCTATATCATATATTATATTGCAGCCTCTTGCGGATAACTAATCGCAACGTTTCAATTAAATGCACAGCGCTATAGTATCAAACGAATAACATGTTTTTTTAATAAGATCTACTTAGTGATATTTGTAACCCACGACCACAAAACCAGCCATAATGTTCATCTTTTGGAAAAAGGTATTTATTATCATTCAAAACCGAATAAAAAATATGGAAAATCTGGAATCTGATGATTTAAATAATAATGATTATAATAATAATAATAATATTTATAAAACTGTCTCTAAAGTTGTCCAAATTAAGTTATTTGCAATGCATAGTATTGCTAAAAAAAACGATATTTTTATTTATTATTTATTTTATTTTATTTTTTTAAATGACTTCATAAAATATGATTTTAATTTAAAAATCAAACCATTTTTAGTATAAAATAAAAATTAGAATAAAATAAAAAGAGTGCCTAATGTGCTAAAGCAGCATATGTTGAAGTAGCAACTATTTAAATTCCATCCATCAATCCATCCATCGCTTTCTCTCTCCACGCCTGTTTAAAACACACTGCTTTCAATGATTTTACCATTTTTCTTTTTTAAACATTGAATCTCTCTCTCTCTCTGTTTCTACAATACCTTTACTCACAGCTCTCTCAGCACTGAAGCCTTTGCTAGTAAAGAAAAATAAGACTGCAGTAAGAAAAAAAAAATGTGTGAAAGAAAAAGAACAGGTCACAAATGAAAGCGGTAAAGGAAAAATAAAGAATTCTAGTGTTATGTCCTTTTATATATTAATTCTGCTCTTTTTATTTTTGGGAAGTGTTTTGTGTATTTGTTCTCTCTGCAGGAAGCAGCTCCTTGCTCCTTTGCTTGGTCCTGCCCCAGCTCCAATTGATGCCACACCATGGCTAGTCAGCTGACTCCTGGCTGCTTATAAATTTTTCCTTTGTCACTTCCTGTTAAGCTGTTTGAGCTCACTTGTGGTTGGTAGTGATGTGTTGACTTTCATAGAAAGCAATTGTGTGTGTTAGTGAGATTTATTGAATTGGAGTTTGTGCATGTATCTGAGGAAACTCTGTCCAAGTATTTAGTGAGATAGTTCTTGCTTTGTTGTCATTGAAAATCTAACCTCTGCCTGTTAACTAACTACTCTGTTGTTTAACCCTTTTTGTATTTGTTCGCTGAGTGTAAATATTTGTACATAGTAAGTAGGGAGACTGACACCATTTTCTTTTGTACCTTCTTTTTATTAAGAGAGTTAGGTAATAAAGTGTATTTTATTTTATTTTCTTTTGCTGAAAATAGGGGAATTAGAGGGAATTTGAATTGAGATTGTTTTGTTTATTTGTTTTGGCCTGGTCAGCTCCTGAAGTTAAGGAAAAAGACAAGTTTTGTTTAAGTAAACCATTGTGTAAATAAAATCTCTATATAACTTCTTAAGCAGCATTGTGTGTGCAGTCTTCCCTTTCATGCTGCGTCCTTATCCTTACACAGGGCATAACACTGAAAATGTAAAAACGAATAAAGTGTAGAGATATAAATAAAGTAAAAATAATAACAAAAAGAAAACATTTTCTTTCATATTGTATTACTACATATTTTAGCTACATTTAATTCGTTTTAATTTACTTTATAAATATATTTAGTTTTACTTAAATACAGCATGGACTATTTTTACAAGATGGGTTTAACAGTCATTAGCATCTTAAGTCCTCGGAAGTTTTTAATATTTATATGAAAAAGAATGTATATTTACACATAAAGCAGAGAAAACAAGTATTAAACAAGTCATGTTTTTTCCTGTGAAAAAAATAAATTACTAAAGGAGCTGTTGGCATGACATTAAAATAGATTTTGGTAAAAACCCAAACAATACGATCATAAAAATAAAACGGAAAAAAAAATCTGAAAAATCGGTTATGTATAATAAGAATAAAATGAATGACACAAGGAGAAAGTACTGAACTACTGAAACCTTATATAAAAGGCTATGGTGATTGCAGCTTAAAGACGCTTCTCATAGGAAGAATGAAGCCACATGAAATGCTCAGGTGTACGTTTTTTTTTTTTGCAGATTTCCACAGAGTGTTAAAATCTTGATTGTTCTGTGGGTCTCATCTATCAAATCTGATCTTTAATTTGTATTTTATATTGGATTCATGTTAGGTGATATCTAATTAGGCCATTCTACAGCTTGATTTTCTTTCTCTGAAAGCATTTGAGAGTTTCCTTTTCTGTGTTTTGGATCATTGTCTTGCTTAAATGTCCAGTCTGGTTTCATCTTCATCATCCTGAAAATGTAGATGTTGGACTGAAGCAGCTAATATTCATTTACAATGAAGAAGGTCTTGCTAAATGACAACTGAGAGATTTCAGCTGCTGTCTGGGCTTTCACTGCCTTTCTACACCTCCCATTCTTTATGTGCTTAATACTTTTTCTTGCATCATTTAATTGTATTATGCATAATTTGTAAACTTATTACATTTGTTTTCTTTGCATATATGAATTTATTTGGTTGTTACCAACATCTGGAGAAAATTTCAACAGCACCTTAAGAAATATGTTTTCTGAGAAAAAAAAGGTGACAAATTTAATACTTATTTTCCCCAATGTATTTATGTATTATAATGCATCAAATTACAAAAAAAAAAAAAAAAAAAAAAAAATTATGCGAGGGCATTTCTAATGCAGTGTCTATGAACAGGGCGGTCAATTTGATGTTGTTTCTTTCTTCTATCTGCTGTTATCAGTCTCACAGTACTTATTTTTTCTTTTTCTGAAAGTCTTGATAACACCATCGTTGAGTTTTTCTTTTATTATATCAGCAAATAGGATTGTAAAAATTATTTGTTACTCTTTCATTCACTGTACTCTAAGTCTACCCATCTATGACAACTTCCGCTGCTAAAAACGCCATTAGATAAATCGTATTTAGCTTATATGGACAAAGTACTACTACTACAACTACTACTTCTACTACTACTACTACTACTACTACTAATAATAATAATAATAATAATTTTTAAAATGAAAAAATATTTATTTATTCATTTATTCATTTAGTTAGTTAGTTAGTTAGTTAGTTAGGTAGTTAGTTAGTTAGTTAGTTAGTTAATTAGTTAGTTAGTGACCACCAAAACTCACGAGAAACCCTGGAAAAGGTATAAAATGACACAGGAAAAAGAAGCAAAATAAAATTGGATAAGAACACATGCAAAAAGAAAAAAAAACTTAATTAAATATGACAGAGCTTTTCAGAGAATTAAAGAGATTTGGCTACTAAGCACAGAAGGAAAAAAGAGTGAGTAAAAAAGCCTTGAGCATAAGTCAAGACAAGACTGAAGAAAATAAGGCATAAAATGACGGCCTTGGTGAAAAGGTGTAGTGATGCCTCCATAGTAACAGACTGTTTTGATTTAAACCACACCTCTGAGTTGCTGAGTCAATATGGCTGGCAGAATAATCACCAGTCCACGTTCTCTATTGCATTACTGAGAAAAAAAATCACTGGCTAAATCATCGGCGCATGAGGAGGGTGAGAGATATATGAGGCAGAGAGACGGAGGTGTATACCGTCAGGGAGGAATCCAATGACAGGTGCTGAAAGACAGCAGTAATGAATGAGAAATACATATATGAGGAGGAGAGATACTAAACAGTACTGGCCCTGAAATAATGGGCTGATGTGAGCTGTTTTGTTTCTAGTTTCATATTATATGTGCAATATCCCGGGTCTGTAATTATCATTCTTATTTGCATATTTCAATGTCTGCGATTGTCAAGAAAAAAATTCAGACTGACGGATGGAAGGATGGATGGATGGATGGATGGGTGGGTGGTTGGGTGGGTGGATGGATGTGTGGGTTTAGACAGACAGATGAATAGACAAAGATGGATGGATGGATGGATGGATGGATGGATAATTATTATGGATTAATGGACAGACGAACAGACAGACAGACAGACATAGATAGATAGATAGATAGATAGATAGATAGATAGATAGATAGATAGATAGATAGATAGATAGATAGATAGATAGATAGATAGATAGATAGATAGATAGATAGATAGATAGATAGATAGATAGATAGATAGATAGATATTGTTGAATTTCATGAACTGAATCAATCTCTACATTGACAGAGTCACAGTTTTCACAGATTCTCCAAGATCCTTTGAAATGGTCTCTCTCGTTGTCAAAAAACCTTATGGTTAAAGGTAAAGATAAAGAGGAAAAGGACTACATCCCATTTAAAGACCTTAAAATAACAAGGCTGTAAACGATTGATGTAATTCAACCTGTCTTCTTCCGGAGAAACCTGTCAATGAGTCGTTTAAGCACAATCCTCTCCGAGCGATGGTTTCCAGAGGAACGGAGGATGTCAATTGGTCATAATTATCATCACCGGCAGAGAGGATAAATACCCACTTCTCAACATTTTCACCCCACCTGTCATCTTAACCTAACCCCCCCTCGACCATCCGAAGCTCACACTCGGAGGAAGCGAGAGCTCTTTGAAGAGACCATTGAGAAGCCCTTCAGGACAGAGTGGAAGAGCTCTGATCATGCAGGGTTTTAAACAGGGGCGAGGGAGATGTTCATGAAAGGAGAAATAAATAGCACCTCACGCTGAGGAGGAAAATGACTGCTAGGTCAAGCGGCGGCAGTTACCAGCAAATTAAAATGAATTTAATCAAATTACATTTTATTTAATAAGTGAACTTGCATATGTCCTGAAAGTAGTGTCCTCGAGGAAAGAGGGGAAAATCACAAATGACATCTCTTTCTATCTCTAACTGTTCCTAGAAATAAGAGACAAAAAGAACAGCAAATGGAGGTGGAGGCTATTATGAGAGATCAAAAATACTGTTATCATTTACTCATCCTCCACTTGTTCCAAACCCTACTATGAAAGTCAATGGCTACAGTCACCTTGTTGATGATAAGCGTCTGGCTTAACCTGTGTTTGATCAAACAGTTTGCTTTTTTGGAGCCATGGTGTGCCTATTTTGAGTTTTTTGACTTACAGTCAACTGGTTACCAACATTTCTTAACATATCTGCTTTTGTTTTCAATATAAAGAAATACATACAGGTTCAGAGCAAACTGAAAGCGAATAATAATACTTTATAATAATAATAATAACAAAACTTTAATTGTATGGTGAACTCTCCCTTCAAGTAAAAATACAGTCATTGCATACTCATCAGAAACATATCAGAAATACAAGCTTGTGTAAAAAATCCAGCTTGGTGAACTCTGATCTCAGAATTCAAAACACGCAATGGTGTGTGACCAATAGGAGAATACTTTTTGAATTAAAGGAACATTGCACTCTTTATGTGAAAAAAGTAAAATTTTACACAAGCCGAAAATTGGTTAACTCTTATCAACTCTGCAACTACACAAAGGTAGTGCTGGTCGTGTTGGAGGTTACCTAGCTTGGGATTATTTAGCATAATATCATTGCAAAGTTTCTTGAATATTATGCCAGAATAGGAGTAGTTACAAGTCATATCAGCCACAAAAATAGCAACTTCTGATTTTCCGTCAGCCTTAGTGCACCATGTAACCAACATAGACTCATTCTGAAAACGTAGCCCTAGACATTTCTGGAGAATTATGTAGCCAGATATACATATGGCTGCATTTCATCTTTAAAAGAAACGCTACTGAGCGATATGATGTCGTTCCTTTTCACGCTTACTAGCTGATTGCTTACATGACATTTTGTAAAGTATGGCCAAAGCATTTTATTAGAATAATAAAATGTGTAATGTATTAACATCATCAAATAAATAAAAAATACAGCAAAAGAGAAATTAATGACAGACAAAAAGGAATAAAAACGATATATTAAAAAAAAAAGACAATATCCCTTGTTTTATCTGATTAACCATTTGTAGTGGTGTACATAAATTTTACAGCCAATTTTAATGGCATTTCATCCTCTCGTTTCATCCTCCCTCTTCGTTTAGCCGTTTGGATTTAAGAATGTATTATTTAATGCTTTCAGCTGTGAAGCCAAGAGAAAAGTAGGCTTAAATAAACAGGTAATGCAAAAACGCATACAATTAAAGACAGCTTTAGAAAGCGAAAGCAAAAGTCGAATCCCAAACATTTTAGGAGATTTACAAACCCCAGCCGGATGCATTGTTAAGTCCTAAAAAAGGCAGATTTCTGTGGGTCGATGCAGAGCATGTGAGACTGTCTGTAGGAGTGTTTCTTGCGCACACAGAAAAAGCAGTACGAAACAGTGTGAGAGAAGATTTTCCACTTGTTAATCGATCAATATGTTTGGTTATCTTGTGTGGAAGTGTAAAAAGATGATCTTAATAGTAGGAAAAAAGTGTTACCAAATATACTTGTGTGTCCATTATTATACCAGGGTGGCCTGCCCAAGTAAAGGAGAAGCACTGAACTAAAGAAAAATCAAGGATTGAATAGAAAAATTATTGAAACTCTTTAGTAATTTTTTAGTGAGATGCTAATGATTTAATTTGATTTAACGATCTATGCTAAGCTAAAAGTCCTCCTGCCAGACCTAGAGGTCAGCTGAACAAATTAAAAAAAGTAAAAGTCAACTTTTTAACTCTCAGGGATTATAAATTAAGTAAATTAATCCTGTTTTGTTTTTAAAGTGTGTTCTTCCAAATACTATATGCTGAATTGCATTTGATCATTTTTATTTGTTGAATTACATTTGAATTTAGACATCATATTACAGTTTTTGCAGCATCTTTAGAAATTGTATGTGATCAATAGAAACTTTTAAAAAAGCATTGTGTCATTGAAGTTTCAAAGTCAACATTTTTTTGTTACTTGATCATTCTATATGCTTTACTTAACTCTTCAACAATTTCATGTTTATCAAGTTTTTTAGTGTAAGTTTTTTCAAATTTTGTATTCTCTTATGCTCACCAAATACAGAGAGAATTAAAATCTGTGACTTCCAAGTCTAGCTTTTAGACCTCCTTCAATATTTACTCCACTGATATGAACATTAAATACCTGCTAAAATCACTTTCACTAAGTAGCCACACGAGTTTTGCATTGCAAGAGGAACTAAATGCAAAACATGATTATACAGACATATAAAGAGCTACAGTATGCTTGGTCTTTAATTGAGTTGTTATTGCACTGACCTGGTTCCCATGGCTTCTGCTCTACCTGTGGATAACAATGGGCCTTGACCTTGATGCTGAAATCTCTGTTGTTCCCACATAACAAACCTTCTGAATGTAGGACGAAGAGTCAGATCAAAAGGATGTGCACAGTGGGGAGTGAGAAAATGAAACGGGATCGAGAGTCAACGGGGAAGGGGTCTTTTTTTATTTCCTCTGGCGCCATATGTGCCATTGTCTCATCAAAACCTCATAAAGAATTACAGGGAACAGCTAATTAATTCGGCGGCTTTGCTTGCATCACTTGAAATTCCCCCATTGCACCAAAAGCTAGTAAAAATTTATATGTCTAATAAAGTCATCTTAATAACTGTCTCCGGAACAAAAGAGCAATATACTTAATGTTATTTCCATCAGATACCATAAAAGTCATGATAATTTTTGGTGTAAAAAATACAGATTTTCTATGTTTTGTAAATGAATTAGATCCAGTTGTCCAGTTCTTCTCCAGAGACACCCTGACTCTGAGGCTTTGTTGACCGCTCTAGTGCCCTCCTTAATGGATGAATTGATGGGGAAGAGTGGTAAGATTAATTGGTGAGCTCTAAACGGAGGATCAATCATCAACGATTGTCAACGATTAGGCTGTCAAATGGGCAAGCGCTAAACCAATGCTGTTTTTCATGAAACAAACAGCCATTTTACAACAGTAAAGTGCAAACAACGACCCCAAAATGTATTTGAAAGATTGTATGTAATTAATTAAAATATAAATCCAGTGTGATTGAGATTACTATTCAAAAACTGGAGTCAATAAGTTTCTAAAGACTTACCTACACGTAATCTGCTTTTATTTGATTAAAAATACATAGCAAAAACTGTAATATTAGAAAATAAACATTTTTAGCGCAAAAGACAATGGCCAAAAATAAAATTGATAACTGAATTAAATCCTAATATATTTATATATTCTAATATATTTAAGGTCTCGTGAAGTGCTTTGAAATGTGCATTTTATATTCAATGTTTGAGGTAATCTCAACCGAAACATGGGTGTATCTCCTTCCCTTTTTCCAATCTCCTCCCCGTTGATCCATTTACATTAGGTGGAGGTGACAAATTACAAGTTTTACATGTTGATATTAGTTTTATATCTTCTAAATGCAAATTTTGTCACTGTTGTGGAGTACACTAGCTTATAGATATCTTAAAAATGAGTAATATGAATGAGTGAATAATAATACTAACATCAAAAAAATTTATTTGAATTTTATGGGACCTTTAAAGTTATACAACTTTTTAACCATGTTTATTATGCTAGCTTTTAATTTTTAGGTGAATAATTAATCTGTGCAACATATTACACAAATAAATTGTGAAAACTTTGATAATCAAAATCAAAATCCGACCATTTGCTTCCTTTTGTTTCCCTGTTGACTTCAGTTTGACAGCTTCAGCTACAATATATTAACCACGTCCCTCTTATTTTGCTACGCGTAAATGATATTCAAAACAAAAGCCCCACCTCCTACTCAATATTAAATTTCAGTTGGAACTATATCAAAATATTAAAATAAAAGTCTATGCAATGATTGTTCATGCAGACTTTAAAGAGACTATGACTGCAATTTTATTGCAGATATTAAACAACTGGCTTGTTTAATGTTTGGCAACAATTCTTTTAACATCAACTGATAAAACCTGTGGCATTTTATTTTTAAAACAACCATGCCAGAAGACGTGTCCCATGGCCATAGTCCAGAACGACAATGCAATCATTCATCTGGCCAAAAATGTGAAGGGTTTCATTTTCACACATGGATTGACCACCAGTTGACCTGAACCCCCTTGAAAGTTTCGAGAGGGAAAAAAAAAGAATGCAATTCTATTCATCACAGAATTGAAGGGTTCTGAGCTTTTTAGTTCTCGAGTTTTAAGTGCGCTGGTCAGGTAACAATGGATCAAAACAGCTCTTAGGGGCCGTTCGCATGATGCATAGAAAATGCTGTCTGCAGCAGTTTCTATTTCTTTCCAAAGGTCTCAGAAATTTGCACTCTTGTTGTGTCTGCTCTCTATAAAGCTAGATTCTAAAAAAAAAAAAAGCTGTCTGCAGGTATAATACTGGTGTAGTCATACTGTTGGATAATGACAATATGCAGTATTTGACAAAGTAAAGATACACACATGCACAAACTTGATCAACATCATGGGCTTGTATGTGTCTTCATGCACTGTTTCTCCTGTGGTTGTCATAATAATATGCACTTGACAAAGGTTACTCCTGTACATCTATGATCAGCTCTGCCTCCAACTTGGCAGAGCTTTCAGTGTTGCTATGCAAAGGTTGAATCTGATTGGTTGGTTCTTGTCACCTGGCCTGTGGTGACTTGCGTCATTTTGCGAACTTTAGCAAAGATGCACGTAGGAAAAAACAAGGGAGTAACAGCCCATTAGCATTTTATTTTAGAACAACAAACCTGAGCTCACAAAAAACATATATGGCACACTTTTGCCAGTTTTAAAATAGGCTGAGGTGGAGGTTCCTATCATGATGAAACCATTATTATTATTTACGTTATACAGGATTTTTCAAATTCAAATTATTCCTAAAAAATGCACAGTAGTGGGTAGAAACTGAGCAAATGTCATTTGGATGATGTAATCAGATTACAAAATATATATTATCGATTATATTATGTTTTTAAATACTCAGAATTCAATTACAGTTACATTTGAATGATTACATTCTGAGATTTTTAAGTCTTAATTATGGATTTAAAGGGCACCTATTTAAATCCTTATTTAAGATTTAAGATAAGTCTTTTGTGTCTGTAAAGTTTCAGCTCAAAATACCCATCAGATTTTTGTTATAGCTTTTTAAATCTAGGAAATTTCAGATGTTATGACATTGTAGCTGTTTTTGTTGCCTGTGCCTTTAAAGCTGGTTCTCCACGCCCACCGTTCACATGTGCGTGTCAGACTATAGGCTTTACGTATATGACGAGCAGTCACAGACAAAAATGAAGCAGATCTTCCTTACTACAGTAAGAGCTTTATCAACAGTTGGTTGTATTTGTTGTGGAGATAATTCAAGCCTTTCTGCAATGATGAGTCACACACAATATCCTTATAAATAGCACACACACACACACACACACACATTTTCCTTTGCACTTTTTGCATGGCAAATGTGACAGGATGCATGTTAATGTCCACTGCTGTATGGATATCTGTTATGCTATTATATAAAATAAACCTTATTTAAGTTCACAAACCAGGATTCAAGCATCTTCTTTTAAAATTGTACTGACAATATGTGGCTGTGGTGATGAATTTTACTGTCATTATTAAACATGCACTTTTTAACAACTTTTTTTAACTTGTAAAACTGATTCTTGATCACATTTGATGATGATTGATGATCACAGAAAGCTGAACAGATCTTTTAATCCCAGTAGCTTTGCGCACACCCTATCTTGTTGTTATGATTATACTCGTTACTATGGATAAATGTTAATACGCGTCGGTCAATTAACTTGGTGGGCAGGGAAACCACACTCCTACATCACGTTGCGATCGGCCTCTAAATGGGATTTGGATCCTATATACGTTAACGCCAGGAAATTAAAAAAAAGACTTTTTGGGTTTCTTTCAGTCCAATATGATTGTGGATACACTACTGTATACCTACACACAGTTCTGACCAAACAGCTAACAAAAGAGGAATTTAATATAGGTGCCCTTATAGGTGCCCTTTAAAATAGGCTGAGGTGGAGGTTTCTATCATGATGACACCATTATTATTATGAAGTCATAGAGGATTGTTCAAATTCAAATTATTCCCAAAAATATAGTTGCTGGGTAGAAACAGAGCAAATGTCATTTAGATTATATAATCCGATTTTCTAAAATTACTGATTATATATGATTGCATTTTAGGCATTATAGTTCTTAAACTTTAAAACTTTAAACTTTTTTTAAACTTTAGAAGACTTTGGCCATGTAATGCATTTTCATAGTTATTCATGTTTGTCCCATACATATATCATATATTCTGTATTGTTACAAGGTGATGGGCAAAACTTGTGGACACTCTCATCATTACATATAGTTTTTATTTTTTTAAATTTCATCTAAGTATTCTTTTGCTTAATATTTTCAATATTTTTTTAATCTTTTGTAAATAGATATTGGGAAATATATAAAGTGTTATATTTATATATATATATATATATATATATATATATATATATATATATATATATATATATATATATATATATATATATATATATATATATAATTTCATATGAACAGGACATAAATTCAACACTATCTATTTTGATGCTTGGCAATACATATTAGTCGTTCTATTTCATATTTCAATAAGGACAGCATGTAGAAATATATGAACAAAAGTTGTATTGGTAATTCAGTATTTGCAATATTATTATATTTTATAAAACTCAACCCAGTTACAGTTCATTTTTAGTGATTGCATGGTTACATTCTATGGTTTATACAGTTGTTGTCCTGATATCTTAATTAATTATGCATTTAAAACTTAGAAGACTTTGGCCATGTAATGCGATTTTCATGTTTACCCATGTTTGTCCCACACATATATTCTGTATCGTCACAAGACGAGCTGATATGAGATCCTGAGAGAAATGATATAAAACAGACTTTGTACAATGAACTCAAACACATCGAATAATCACACGCGCTATTACTCGTGTGGCTTCAGAAAAACAGATTTCCTTATCCAGAGCGATATCGTCGGAGCTATTGTGTGAAAGCCTTACAGCGTGAAAATCAACTTCAAAGCACAGCTCCACACAAAACCTGCATTAACCAAAGCCTGACCTCGAAATACTTAAAATAACACTCCACCCGACAAAAAGGCCATTTTTTTAAGGCTCAGCTATATTCTTTCTATATAAAATTTATCGTCATGACTGTGGGCTCTCTCTAGTGTCCAAGGTCAATTTTGAGGAGGCTATAAACCACAGATATGAGCCGATGTAACTGTATAAAACGGGATCATGAGGGAGGCGCACTTTAGCAGAAGGTCCACGTTACAATCAATGGCGATTCCAACTCCTCTCTTCTCATTTCCTCAAATCACTCATGAATAACCCCCAGTGCCACAGACTCGATTACCTCAGATTGGATCAGTCCACTGTCTTTCTGTCGCTCTCCATTTCCTCTGATTCTACTCTTCATTTCGTCATAATCCTTTTTGTTGTGTACCGCTCGCTTTTATAATCTCTTTCTCTCGCTGTCTTTCATTTGCAGGTTCTTGCTGGAAATCATCCCTTTATTCCGTTCCATCTTTCAACATTTTTTTCCCGCCGCCCTTTCAGCACTCTCCCCACAATCCCTTTTTCATTACTGTATAACACCCCAACTTCTAACCTTCAGCCTCATATCTCCGTCTCTCTTTCTCCCCATGTTATATTCCCTTTCTGCACATTTCTTCCCCCCTCCCTCGCTTCAATCCATCCCTCTCTCTCTCTCTGTACAGGTCATGGTAAGGGGATATAATCCTTTCCCATTCCACCTCCACATTTACTTCCATTCTTTAATAGCTGAAACCAATCCTCTATGCGCCAACCCAATTTAAATTCATATGCAATCCACTCGAGCACCCTGGGAAAGCGGCTCCCTTAAATCACATTTGACCAATGTAATTTTTTAAAAATTAGACACAAATAACATGAAGCCTTTGGCGTATTGAGAGTGATGAAATTTAAGCAGTTTATCGCAGCGAGTAGGAGAATTTTGATGCTAATTTAGTGTGCGTGATTCATTTATTGGTGGGCCTCTCCATGGTGCGTTACCACTGGAGGCCTGATATGCTTGAGCTATTAGCAAGTTCCAGTCCTGAATAGCTCTTGGAGAAACTAAAACAACCTCAGGGGGTGGCATTTACTTTGGCGTGATTCAACAATTGATCTGCGAAGTGAATTGCCATTTTGTGTCAGTTCTGTTATGCTGCAAACGCTTTCTCGATGCTTAATGTCTTCTCCTGTGCACTCAAGGCTGCTAAACTGGAAGACTCCTGATGGTTATTTCAAAACGGTGAGTCAGGACGAGGATAAAGATCAAATTAATACCTTGAAGCTCTTAATAGCTTTTAAAACAAGGGTCACAAACTTAAATTATAAGAGTCAATATCCTGATGGAGGTCTTCATTGAGAACCTGTTGAACAGTTATACAAAGTAGTCTACACTAGGACTAATGGCATCTGAAATTGCATTCCTATCTAAACAAATAATATGTTGCTTTCACTCTGTGCATGCAGTGTGTGGCATTCACTCTATAAGAAATGGCATGTGTGTAAGAAGGTCACAGCTAACAAAACACATTTGTTTATACAAGGTTTCAGATGTATGGGTGACATGTTCCATCATCATTCAGCTTATACTGTAGATGTATTTGTGTAAAAATGAAACAACATACTTTTTCTGAACTGTATCTTTTTACAAAATCTAACATATGTAATTATACTCAATTTCCTCCAATGAACTGCCAATTTACTCACTTTCATTATGTTTTAAATCTTGCTGTAAATGGGTAAACTTGCTGATTCAAGGGTTGTAGGGGGATATTAAGATATAAAACAAAATTAACTTAACATTTTGGTGCTGTACTGTCATTCCTAACTATAGTTTTTAAAATGTCATCAAATTGTTTTTTGTTCTAAACACTCCTGACATGATTTTTTAGTTGGTTTCATTTCTAAATCGTGGTGATAATGTATAAATTTCATAATATAAGCAAAAATAAAAGATTAGTCTTTATTTTTTTCAGGAAACAGGACACATATTCAACACTTTGATTTGTTTTAAATGTTTAAAAACTAATTTTGGTCTTATATATTTTGTAGAAAAATACAGTTGACGTCAGAATTATTACTCTCCCTGTTTATTTATTTTCCTTATTTTTGTTTAACAGAGAGAAGATTTTTTTCAGCATATTTCTAAACATAATAGTTTTAATAACTCATTTCTAATAACTGATTTATTTTATATTTGCCAAGATGACACTAAATATTATTTTACTTTAAATTGAAATCTTAAGAAACTAGTATTTAGCTTAAAGTGACATTTAAAGGCTAAACTAGGTTAATTAAGTTAACTAGGCAGGTTAGGGTAATAAGGCAAGTTATTGTATAAGGATGGTTTGTTTTGTAGACTATCGGAAAAATATAAATCTTAAAGGGGCTAATAGTTTTGACCTTAAAATGGTTTAAAAAAAATAAAAACTGCTTTTATTCTAGGTGAAATAAAACAAATAAGACTTTCTCCAGAAGTAAAAAATATTATCAGACATACTGTGAAAATGGCTTAGCTCTGTTAAACATAATTTGGGAAATATTTAAAAAAGAAAAAAAAAATCAAAAGGGGGCTAATAATTCTGACTTTAACTGTATATGCACAAAACTAAGTTGAATAAAAACAATAATAACAGTTTAAACTCATCTAAACCAACAATAAAGGTTTTTACTGTTACGAAAAAAGTAAAAAAGTCTTGCTGTCAAATGTGCACTCTTAATTTCTGATCAGTCAAGACCAAGACCAGACTCAAGTACAGCAACACTAAACTTTTAATTTTAAGCACCAAATCAGCATTTTAGAATTGTTTTAGAAGGATCGTGTGACACTGAAGAATTTTAACTGATGAAAAGTTTACTTTACCATTACATATTAATATTAAAACCCACACCAACATACTGTATTTAAAACAGATTTCACAAGTTCACACTCAAGAATATTTGACTGAATAGAATATGCATATTTGGCGTGCTGTCTGGGGGAAGAGGGCTCTGAGCTCGGAAAGACACCCTAACTAGTGTTATTCCCCTTATCAGGATAGAAAAAGAGATAGGGGTCCGAGCACAATGTCTAGCCCGGCTGCAGAACGCTCCTTCCTCAGATTTATGTAAGTATTGTGTTTAATAGTGTTGAGTTGGGGTGGTGAAGGGATGCTTAAGTCGAGAGGAAACAGAGGTATGACATGTTTGACTATTATAGGGGTTTGGTCTTAAGCTGATTGGATAATAGAATGATTGTTGATAAGGAATTAGCCACGTCAAAACTGATCGAAATTTGTTAAGAAAACATCATTTAAAAATAAACTAATAAAGTTCAATCTCGTGAACCAAACGTGACCTGTGAGCTGAGATTTTTGATTTAGAAAAATCTCTTGTAAATGAGAAAACCAAATCAAACAGATAGCACAAAAACATGACTGATGAAAGTGCAATAAGAGCAGATCCATGGAGGCACACATACAGTTCATTTTATCCCCCAACTCTGCTATGTGACTTCAAAAATATAATTCATTAGCAAAATATGATTAAACCTGACATTATGGTGGCAAACATTCATTCCATATTTAAAGAAATTGTACTACCACAAACTACAGCAGCAGCCGCCTTTTGCAGTACTACAGCTTCCTTTAATCATGTGTGACATTACAGCCGACTTACAAGCAAATCGCATGCCCACTTACTTGACAGATCTTTGATTTGATAATTGCATTTGACTCCTAAGTTAAGACTAATAGACTGGAAAGACCATGAATTGCACATCACGCAGGCATGAGTGGATAACTGTTTTAAAGTTTATCACAATTTGGAAAAGTCAAAGTTTTAAAACTGCGAAAATAATTAGTTCTAAGTTTTCTAGGTTATATGTAAGGTTTTTTTATGTGTGTCTTTTTTTTTTTTTTAAGAAATCTGTGTTTTCGAACTAAATGAAAATAGCAGAGGTCAATAATTGTTCCAAAATATACTGCTCAAACTAATAAAGTGTTATTTAAGTGTCCTTTTATTTTTTGAGCTGTGTATTATAATGTTTCCTAAAATAAAACAAATTGGCTTTAATGGGGGAAAAAGTCGCTTTTGCTCAGATATAAAAAAAAAAAAACATAACTTAGACCAGTAATTACAATACCATGAAACCATAATATATATTTTTATCCAATGTTTTCATACCGTCAGAAACATATACAGGCCCATGCCTAAAATCAATTGCAGACCAACTTTTAAACAAATGACTCTTATCAAATTCACTCGTATATTAGAACCATCTCCTGCCACCCTCCCCTTTTGTTAATTCTCCTGGAAAACTTCCGTCCCGGAATAAAAAAGGGCATATTTTAAGCATGTTTATATTAAAATTAAGTTTTAAGTGTATTATGTTAATACGATTTGAAAATAAATTGGCCAACATTTCAGTAAATAAAGGTAGTTCAAGTTCAAGTAATTAATTTATTTATAGACCACATTTAAAAACAGTCACAAGACAGAGCAAAGTGCTGTACATACAGTAAGACAAAGTAGAATAAAATAACTGAATAAAACAACAACAATAAGACAAGAGAAACGACTGAAAAAAATGTGAGAGTAAAAATATAGCTGTAGAAAGAGCTATTAAAATAATATTAAAAAGCCAAGCTAAATAGGTATGTTTTAGGTGTGATTTAAAAATAGATAGTCTTGGAGCCATTCTAATCTCAAGGGGCAAAGTGATCCATAACCGAGGACCCATCACAGAGAAAGCTCTGTCCCCTGAATTTAAAGGTATAATTTTAAAGGCTAAGTTCTCCCCAAAATTAAATAGGTTCACTAGGTTCAAGGTTAAAAGGACCTTGGTAGGTTAATGATAATCTGCATTTTATTTGAATCTTCTTCTGTGTTCAACAGAGAAAATAATCTCAAATAGGTTTTGAACATGTGAAGGGTGAGGAAATGATGACAGAATCTTCATTAAAATAGAACTAATATAACTATGAACTAATATTGTACATTTCAAATGTACATCTAGCAATACTAAACATTGGGTAAACAGCTAATTTAGAACTACACTGTTTACTTGTATTAGTGTATATGTGTACAACTCGATTCTGATTTACAAACTCTTCTTTTCAATTTAATTAATGATTCAATTCAGTGAATATCTAATACAAACGTTTTGGATACTTCTAAACATTTACAGTAAACATCAGTTTACAAATAGTGAATTAAACAAAATAAACTACATTTCTGGTGCAAATAGATTTGTTAAAACTAAACCAATCAATCAATAGTCAGAACATGATATAAAGCTGTGTTTCCCAATCCTGTTCCCAAAGGTACAACAACAGTACACATTTTCAACCTCTTCCTAATCTAACACACCTGAATCAGCTCAGCAGAACATTAGAAGAGACTCCAAAACCTGAAATGAATGGGTCAGATAAGGGAGACATCCAAAATATGTACTGTTGGTGTGCCTCCAGGAACAGGGTTGGAAAACACTGATGTAAAGCATAAGAAAAAAAGGCGGCTTCAAAACTGATTTGACCACATATCACAATAAGTTCTAAATTTTTATTTTTTGGTTCAGGTTTATTGTGTCATTCTAATATATTTCCGACTGCTAAATGCTAACTTGAATAAGTTCTTGTTTTTATAGGCTCTCTCTGGGGCATTATGTCCCGTTTTGTCTACATGTGCATCCCACAATACTTTCCAAAAGCCACTTGCTTTCTTTCAAAGCAGGTGTTCAATGGCAGAAGGGCCTGATTTTGAGTGTGTGAGTTAAAATGAAAATGCTCTCACAGCACATGGTCTACTTGACCTACATGCTTCAACCGAAAATGCCTTAATGGTGTTATTTTTGCTTTGATTGGCAGGTGCATTTAGTCAAGAGTAGCGTGAAAAAAATGTATAAAAAAATAAGAGAGACGTGGATAATTAGTGCCAATCATCCGCAGGCGAATCATCATGCTCTTGTCAAACTGTTCATTTTCTATGATGCCGTAGCTTGCATGGCAATGCGAATACACCTGTATAACTAAACAAATATGGCTTATAACGTCCTTGAGGGTGAGATTTTTGGCTTTTGTAAAGCCTGTGGAAGCATTTTGCAAGAATAAATATGTGCTAATGTCCGACTTGCATATGTGCACATTTATCTCTCTATTTCTTTCCCCCAAACAATCTACAATTGGCATGCATTGTGTATGTGTACTTCTGCCCACCAGACTGTATTTACATTTATATTCTCAGAATGTGCTTTCTAACCAAAGCGACAATACGAACCCCTGGCACTGAGCACTTTTTCCCCCTTTCCACCATCTCTTCTTTTCATTCATTTTCTAAAGCTCTCACTCCAGGGTGCCTGTCGTTTTTCTTCATCAAAGTGCCGGGCTGTTTATTCTTTGTAGGGTGTGCTGCTGTTGAGTATAATGGGACATGCGCCCTGTGCGATTATATGGCAACACACACATGCTCCATCACTGACACACACTGGATGACAGATGAGGAGAGCGCTCCTTTACCCACAATTCCTCTGGCCAGCCCTGCTCTGAGCTCAGTGGCTGACAGCCTCGAGTGTCCGTATCGGCTGGTGGAAAGAGGCCAGAGCGCTGCGAGGTGGTTCCTGCATGTACACGCGTGTTTGTGTGAGCCTCTTGGGTCAGTAATGTTAAGCCAGTGTGTGATTGTGAATATGGAACTGTGAGGGGACAACAAGCTAGGGTAAAAATAGAAAAGGAGAACTTCAGGCTAAACACACTGTGGCGGAATGCGGTTCCTGCTGTATGAGAGTACAATTACACATCAAAAATATATTTCATGCTGTTTAAAAAAAAAAGTTTATAACATTTTCTACAGAAACGCTCAGCATTCGTTTGCTCGTTCACAGATAATGATAAATAAAGTGTTCTAAAAGCTGTTCTAATTGTAAAACAACAGCCGCTCACAGTTATAAAAATAAAGATGTAGAGAAACTATATAATTGGGATGACTTTCAGAATATTTTTTTCCAAGCTAATAAACAATGAAACACTGACAGCCAGTCAGAATCCACTGAAATATACGGTTATGCAGAAAATATGCAGTTTTTTGGGTCAAGATGACTAATTGCAATTAGAGCAGGCAGAGTAACAATAAAGCACTGTAACACACACACAAATGATGTTTTTTGTTTGTTCAAGCAAGTTTGTTTTTTACCACGTTGTTTAAATATCAAATCCAGTGCGTACAACACTGTTTCCTTATCCATGAAAGTAAAGAAGTAAAGAGTAAAAGTAAGGTAAAGATAAAGTAAAGAAGCTGAATGGAGGGGGCTCATTCTTTATCCATTCGCTGCAGATCTGTTTAACTGTTTTCTCGCTAGTGAACTGCTAAGTTTTTATACTTATAAAGTCCGCTAAGTAAATAGCAAATGCACCATGGCGCGATGCAACTGACTATTAAAAGAATGAGAGATGAGACTCTTATAGGTTTAATGCACTTTAAGCTTAAAACACACACATACCTCATCAAGAGAATAAGCACAAGCCTGTTAGACCATGCACCACGACACACAGCGTATTTTTCCGTCATTAAAATAGCAAAAGTGGATTCAGACATGCCCTTAATGCCTTTGCGCCATGCGCTTTAGACTTTGCGCCTAGATTGTTAAAATAGAGCCCATGGTGTTGCTGCAAATTCTGACACAGTATGCTTTTAAAGACCGCTTGCAGTTAGTAAATAAGTCTTTACATACACATATAAATGAAGCACTAGATGTGATTCCAAAGACAAAATATTTATTTCATTTTCATAATCTTTGTTTTACTTTCCAGTTAGTTGCAAATAATTCAAGTTCAAATAAATTTCCCTTAGCACTTCAATGCGATGACATTGAAATGATATAAACCTGTGCTCTGTAGTGATGCGTAAAGGACCCAGGTCATGTGAAAAAATTTGCTTTGGCCAAAAAATGTAATCTTAGATTTTGAATCACAGCATTAGAAATACAAAATAAATTAAAAAAAAAATAAATAAAGCTTCAAAAATGAAATAAGGAAAGTAAATATGGCTCCAACAAATGGAGTATTTTGACAATGTTTTCGATTCCTTTGTAGTGCTGCTTAAAGGAGATTTAACTGTTGCTTTTAAAGTTCCCTGTTTATATGTTACGGGTGACATTACATATTGGCGAATTCCCTATATGCCAGTCATCACCTGATTAGTGCTTCCGAAGATAATAGGCTACAAATTATGATTTTTCTTTTTAAATATGTAAATCACCTAAGTAAGGGTGAATGTTACACCTTTTCTGGACTTTGAATGTCTCAGGACTGTTTCTACTTATGAAGGGTCAGAAAGGTTTCAGATTTCATCTAAAATATCTCCATTTGTGTTCCAATCATGAACAAAGGGTGAGTAATTTATAAACTTGGGGTAAACTAATCCTCTAAACCTTCTTTAGCTATACATATCAATGCTGGAAACATTTATTCATTCATTTATTTTCTTTTTTCGGATTAGTCCCTTTATTAATCTGGGGTCGCCACAGTAAAATGAACCGCCAACTTATCCAGCATATGTTTTACGCAGCGGATGCCCTTCCAGCTGCAACCCATCACTGGGAAACACCCATACACTCTCATTCACACATACACTACGGACAATTTTTTTTGGCTTACCCAATTCACCTGTACCGCATGTCTTTGGACTTGTGGGGGAAACCGGAGCATCCAGAGGAAACCCACATGAACGTGGAGAAAACATGCAAACTCAACACAGAAATGCCAACTGACCCAGCCAAGGCTCGAACCATCGACTTTCTTGCTGTGAGGCGACAGCACTACATGCTGGAAACAACACTTTAAAAATGTTCTCAAATAAATATTTTATATATAACATTTGATAACTAATTTTAAATGAAAACTAATGTCTTTTCCAATCTGCAACGTGATGAGGGAAAAAAAGAGAAAGGGATTTGGCAATTTTATTTTTTTTTTTTACAACTAGGATCATACATATAACAGTTGATGTAGAATCATTGTTGCTTGAAATTTGGATTCTCCCAATCAGTCATTGGTGGGCAAAGTTGGTGTAAGTAGCTACTGCAAGCAGGTTAGAGAAAATAGTGTACTGTAGAATGTAACTTGTTTCATTCATTTAATTAAATTTAATTTAATTCCATTTAGAAAACGAAGCCAAAACTGCTGATAATAACTATTTTGCTCTTGTTTAACATTATCTACAGTAAACAGCCCTATACCAACTCTAAGCAAATGCAAAGCATTAAAAAGAAAAACAAAAACTGCATCTAACGGTTGTTTTTCCTCCTCAATACTATCATCAGGATTTTAGTCTTTTACAACATTTCACTTTACCTTTGGGAATATTATCTTGCAGTCACATTTAATCTGATTCCAGTGTGTTTTTCATTTGACAGCAATGTGCCATAATCCTGTCCCAGGCTGGTGGTCTGTAATATAGATTCATGTGAGCAAATGAAACTTCACTGTCCA
The DNA here is from genome assembly GCF_052040795.2 of Danio rerio. NCBI lineage: Eukaryota > Metazoa > Chordata > Actinopteri > Cypriniformes > Danionidae > Danio > Danio rerio. Next base: position 22,316,818 of record NC_141027.1, read on the forward strand.
ATGCCCTGCAGCACAATACAGCATCACATTCATGCATCTCTACAATGACTGTTGCTGGCGAAGAAATAAAAACAGAAAGCAGCATGCATAGACACAGCACAGTCTAGCAAAGTTGAGCTCTCGAGAGACTACTAGAGCCTCAAATATCCAGTCCCATCATACTTTTATGTTGTAGGTGTCAGTGTTGGGTTGGTTCCCATTAAGCCTCCCTCTGTGCAGACGGTCTACAAATTTAGCATTGTCCTGTGACTAACAATCTGTCTGCCATATGTTCATATTCACCTTATACCTGATCCTGAAATACAGGCCTCCCACTGCCAAACGGAACTACAGTAATGCCTCTGTGTCTATTTTAATATTGCCTACATAAATCAGCGTTTTATTATCCTGTTGAAATGCTCAAGCTGTCCTTTGATTGTAGATGAATATGGTCACAGCTAGCACTATGCCCAAAAAGCCACACTAAAAAACTGTTACTGTTAAAGATGGACTGGTTGACCAGCCATAAATTGGATTTTGTGTTATTTCACTCGATCTCTGCTCTGGAGTTGCACGCAAACTTTACTGCAATCATTTTCCAAACTGTCATTTGTTTGGAAATATTATGAAGTCTGTAAATGGGACGTTAACAGAGGCCGAGAATAAATAGAGCACAGATGCACCAGCAGACAAAATACTGTACCAGTAAATGCAAGCTCACAATTTAGGATGTAAGAAATACTGAAAGTATTAAATGTTGAATGTCCCCAAGGTGGGGCTTTAAAAGAGACCTTTTTATAACAGTTTGTTAAAGGGATAGTTCACCCAAAAATAAAAAGGTGTCATCATTTACTCCCCCTTTACTTGTGCAAATCGTATGTGGGTTTCTTTCTTCTATTAAATACAAAAGAATATATTTTGAAAAATGCTGGTTGCTGGGGCCCATTGACTTCCATAGATTATTTTTTTTCCAACTATGAAAGTCGTTGGGTCCCATCAACCAGCATTCTTCAACATTTATTCTTTTGTGTTCAACCAAAGAAAGAACCTCAAAAAGGTTTAAAGCCACATGAGGAAGAGTAAATTATGAGGTAATTTGAATTTTTGTGTGAACTATCCCTTTAATAAAAATATAGTGTAACCCACTGGTCCTACATTACCCAACCCACTCTGATCTGGGATCGATTCTTCGATTCTTTGTATGGGAGTCGGGAGTCGGATGCTCTAACAAGGAGGCTAAAGACCATGGTCTCTAGTGTTTGTCATTAGAGCACCTTTTGAGGTCAGAGGAGTGAGGTTTACCTGCATAGCACTTCGCTAGCTGGCCTCTGTTATAAGTTTAGACATTTTTTACCGATATTGGTTGAATTGCCATTACTATTTAATAGTAATTGTGTTTCAAAAGTGTACAAAACTATTTTTTTAAACAATCAAGCTCAGTGATGAAGTCTGCACTGCGCGGTTTTTAAAATGCTGGAGTGTTAATCGTATTATTGATATCATTAAGAAGGTCATGATTTGCAATCGTTAAATAATTACTTTATATAGCTTTATTTTAAATTCTTAGGAGACACAAAACAGACATTTTGGCAAAATGACTTCCACAGTCAATCACATTATATCATAAGTTAGATGACTACTCAATAGTTAAAAACAATCAAATTTTTGTTTCAATATATTTAACAACACAAGAAATATTTCTTCCACCTGTAAAAGCATTGTCTCCATTGTACATTTTAAATAATTAAAAAATATTTTCTATGGGTTCAAACTTTCCATCTGAGCGTGCATGCATTCACCATTCTTTCTGTGAGGCTTAAGCTTCAAAACGTCAAGCTTTTCTTAAGCAATTTAAGTTCTAATTATATCTGCATTTACATGAATCTTACAAAATCCATACATTCAAATTGGAATTACAATTGTGCAAGTTGTTTGCAACTTCAATTAAAATTCAGAAATTGAAAGCCATTCCCAACTTAACAGTTCCCACTAATTTTGAACAGCAGTTGGGAACATCAGTCATAGCACGTGCTCACAGATACATCTCTGCAGATCTGTGGAACAGATCTCAACCTTGTGGCCTTTTCAATGGCAGTCAGCAATCTAGTAATGGAGGGAGAGTGGCCTTCTGTAGCCTTGGCAGTAAACAAAAATGAAAGCGTGAACAGAGCTCCCAAGAGACACAGGCAACTCTCAAGGCAGTTAACACAGGCTCCGGCAGGGCACATGAAAGGGAGAGAGATGATAGAGAGGGGATGAGGAAGATAGAGAAAATGAGAATCAGGTGAACTGACAGAGAGAGAAGCTAAAATTGGCTTCACTAAAGCAATCCTCAACATCCTGACAGCCTCATTCACAGCATCTAAGGTGGATTGTTACACCGTGTCCTAACCAGATGCGATGTGACAAGTTCCAGGAACAAGTCATTTGTCTGTCCTCGCTAGAAGCGAAAGTGCAGCACCATGCAATATAATCGCAGGCAATCAGAACGTATTTGTTGTTTAATGTGCAGGAGAGATCATCCAATGAGATTTCACAGTGGGCGGGGTTATCTAGTGCAACCCTATAAAAATAGAAACTGTGTAACCAATAAAGCGTTCTGTGGCTTGTCGTAGTCTTGGCTTGTTGGGGCAAAATTTTCTAAAACAATAATGCTCCTATTGTTTACTGTTTTATTGTGTTACTGAACTATGTTGGAAGGTGACTATACTCCCTGCCAAGTTCATGTGTAGGATATTAGGAGAATTTGGGGATTTTAGGGACTTCTTTGTCTCTGACATCAACCAAATACGATGACATTTTCATGTTCATCACCAAAAAATAGCTTTTTCTTGAGCCTGCCAGAGGTCATCCATTACTAAGACAAAATATCTACAGTATATGTCGCAAAAGCTGTAGTCTGTTCCAATGGAGTTTGCGATCTGAACAGCAAAGCAATGAGAATTGCACGAAATAAAAATGCAATTGAAACACCTTTTAAGCTACAGTAAAGCAATATGACAAAATAGTTGAAAAAAAGGTTGGGATGGTAACAATATTTTTATGAATTATTAAAATAATTCAACTTAAATCTTACAGACATTTAGAAAATGGAGAAAATATAAAGTTTTGTTTGATAAGCTCTATTTTCGGTGCTGTGTTGGGTTGCTACTCAATGTTATACAGAAAAAAAAACACTACACTCAAAAACAAATGTACAAAAACTGGTGGCAGCCTTTCAAAAGGTACTTTTTATTTTTAGGTACTAATATGTATTTCGAAGGTACATTATGGATACTTTAGTTACTAGGGGTATAACGGATGACAGTTTGTACGGTTCACAACCCATGGTTTGAAACGCGTTAATCTAATTGTAGAATAATCCTAAATTTGTAACAATTGTAAATAGAGATCACCTTTTGCGTCATTAAAATCACATATATAGAAGGATTTAGGCTTGTATGTACACTCTCAGAAAAAATGGTACAATATTGTACCAAAGAAGGTACAAACCCTTGTCAATGGGGCAGTACCTTTTTATGGAAAATAATTGTACCTTAAGACAAAGAAACAAATTTGTGCCATTGTAGTTTGTACCTTTAAGGACATGATACGTACGATGGGAAACCAAAATGTAATGTAACTTTGGTTTTTAAAACCTGCAGATTTAATATTGTACCTTCAAAGGAACAAATCTGATCCATGAAGGAACCACTACAGACAAGACACTTTGTACCTTAACAGTGTCAAAAATACTTAACAGACTTTTCTTAAAAAATGCCTTAAATGTTTAGTTTACAATACCAATAGTTTTATGGTTTACCAGTTGTTTTCTTTTAGAACTCAATAATCAGTGTTTTTAGGTTTCTTTATACTTTTAAATGATAATTCATGTTTTATTCATCTTTTATTCATAAAACACTTTGCCATTCCAGTCATATTTATTTTCATAGATATTGTAATAAAGGAGGAGTTGTTCAACACTTTTAAATGAGAACAATTGTGTACCTTCATTTCAGTTGTACCATAAAAGGCACACAACTGTACCATAAGAGCTCTTTTCTGTACCATATAATCTAAAGGTTAACAAAGGTACAAAACTGTTCCTCAAGGAACATTATTTGAACAATTTGAACCTTTTTTCTGAGCGTGTAAAATATTATGATGACGGAAGACATTGTGGTTGTTTATTTGGGATGTGGTGGGTTTCTTATGTTATTAAAAGAGTTTTCTGTCACTGCTTGTTTAACCTGCACGATTACTCATTAAAAGATTGGAATCTCAACACCCACGCACCATAAATAAAAAAAATTATGATGATTTGCATGTTTATTAATACTTCATATCGCTGTATTCAAATCTGTGTGAAAAACGCAAAAATCATGAAAGAGATATAATCTTTAGTCTTTAGAGTTATGAAGTTACAGTAAAATAACACAGAAGAATTGGGAAAACATTTTATAGCTTAGATAAATCCACCATTAAAATCACTGCCAAGTGCATTTAACTTGATGCTCAAAAATTATAGTTGCAGGCAGCAATTACATTATTCAACATATAGGTGGCCATCAAAAATGACACTGAATAATTCTTCTTAAATGACAAATCTAGCAATGAAACATGAAGTTTTATGAGTAAATAATCAAATCTTTTCTTGAAAATAAAAATAAAAATAAATATGTGTTCTACAAATTATAATGACAGATTTATACATTTACCATCATCAGCAACAGTAGCAATAACAGTGAATTATTTCACAATACTGAATATTTCACAATTTATTTTTAATTAGCTGATTATTTCCTTATTAAAAAAAATACAATTACAGGTTCTAAGTTCTGTTTGTTAAAACCAAAAAGCTTTTTGCAGTACTGTTTTTGTAACAGATGAAAAGCAAATTACATTTGTCTCCTCCCCTTTATGGTGATCCAAAATATATCCAATTCGTGACTTAAAAAACCATAATGTGATCAGAATTGAGATCCAATATACCACTAGTTACTAGTATGTTCCTTTAAGGTAACACTGTGGATCCTTTTGGTACAAATTGCACCCTTTTGAAAGAGTACCACATCAGTGACAGCTTTTGTTCCTTCATTTCTGAGAGTGTAACCATAATAACAGAATTACAAAACTGCATGTCCTCTGTAATCTCTAAAAAACAGGAAAGAAAACACCCAAGTCTCTTCATTGTGTAAATCACCAGTCTGTAAGTGAAGTGTGGCGTTACACACTCAAGAACTTAACAATTGCTCGGAGCAGCTACAAAATTATCAATGACTGAGGCAATTCAATACGCTTTTATTGAACCGCCCTCATTTGTACACCCGATAACATCCTTCTGCTGGAGAAAGGAGAGAAACAAATGGAAATTAAAAAAAAAAAATCCAGCATGTGCACTACAGCAAGGTAATACTAATGATCTGGATGCTTGACTCATTATATTTGCACACATCAAACAACGATAAACGACGCCGGACTGTCGTTAGAAGGTTCTCCTCCCAAGCTCCTCCATGCATCACAGCAACACTGTCATGTATTTAGCTTATTAGAGATATGGTGAAATGAGCATGCTAATGTGCTTCACAGCGCTGCACTTCCCTCTGAGGATGTCTGAGCGTTAAACCCAGAGTTTGGAGGCTTAGGGAGGCCTCGCCCCACTAAATCATGTCTGCTGATTGCCCCCACAGACACATGTTCCTGGTCCTGATCCATTTAGTAACCGGCTTGGCTCATTAGGTTCTGACATGGCGTGTATGTGTGTGTGTGAAGAATATGCTAATGGTTAAATGGGAAGCGGGCTGGATTGGGTGAAAGGAACCCAGTCTTATCCTAATTAGACCAAAGCCCATCCCAGTGGAAGAAACGAATGGAAACATTGCTGATTAACCTTTTATGGCCCCGCAGGAAGGCGCACGCATCTACAAATAACAAACAAGATTTGAAAAAAGACAATAAGAAAAGGTTAAGGAAGTGAAAAATGTCCCCTGGTCCATTAAAAATGACACATCTGTGGTTAAATGCAGCAGTTCGAGCCCTGTCTATTGAATTACAGGCAAGAATGGATGAAGTAGGAGGCTTAGAAAGGCTTTCTCTGGAGGCCTAATTTATGAGCAAGCTGATCAATGGTTAATTAGGCAGAGAGAGACAGAGGGAAGAGGGGTGAAAGAGCGAAGACAAGCTGCAAGAATGAGGGGTGGTCATGGGAAATGTAGTCTTCTATAATTACAACGCTGTTTACATTGGCAGTATTGGCACTGAAATTAATATTAAAACGGCTGACATTTCATCTGAAGGGCTTCGAGATGAGGCTTACAAACGATTCATTATGTCTGAAAGCTGTGAGATTGCAGCCTCTGTGTGTTTCCATGATGCATGGATCCTCTCTGTTTGATTAACTAACAGGGAATTTATAATTTAAACGTTTCAATAATTCAAATAGGCGCAGTTGTGTAAGAGAGAAAGACAAACCTTCTCTCTAAAAAGAATCGTGGTTTCATCATTGTTATCAAAATGCCTTCACTTTCAACATGTCACAATCGCTTCAGACACTTCCAACCAATTAAACGGAGATTCAAATTCATTTTATTCATGAGTAGTTCCATTAAATGAGGTCAAAACTGTACAATGCATTATCATTCCAGGTGTTAACTTTGTCACCATTTTGATTTAAAATCATTTAAGGAAGCAATTAATATTTTTTAACAGTGTCGAAAATGAGAGCGAGAGCAATTATCACGATCTTGTGATTCCTCTTTCCCTGGATAAGAGGCATGATTTACAAAAATCATCCTTGAAAACTTGTTTATTTCCCTCAGTGGGAAAAAAAAGCAGAATCCTGCTGACTTGCATTTATTTCCACCCTCCCCTGCTCAATCTTACTTTCCTATCCAAAAGAAATTTTCCCTGGAGTTAGCAATTGAGGAAAGTCGTTTCATCACATATCATCCTCCTGTCTCTGGTGTTTTAACTGCTGTAGCCATGGGATTGCAGAAGTGACATCCCGCTTCACCGGGTTATGCCTATGTGCAGTGAACAAAAAAGCAGCAACATATTATGTCCTCCTCCCATGAGCTTGTCAGCAAGTGACATTAACATCCTCTGCTGTCCAGCAAGGTGTTAACGTGTCTATGTCTATGATGTAGCACGCTTTGTCCCAAATGACTGTCGCTCTGAAATTGGTGGTGCTGGCAGAACAAGCTGCAATATCTGATGCACCACAACCGACTGCCAGGTGCCCATTATTCTTAGTGCTGGTGAGTGGCTTTTTTGGGGAGGAAAGGCTTTTTTGCCCTTTTTAAAAGTGGTGCTTGCTAATGATAATGTGTTTTTATTTTCAAAGCAATTATGCTAACATTTTTTCACCTGGCTGACAATAGCATGGTTGTAAATACAAAAATAAACTAAATTCCATAGATATTAAAGTAAGGGGAGAATTTCATAGGGATCCCAAGGTCAAAGAATACTTTATACTTTTTTACACATACTTTAGTGCACCTCTAAGGCTAACTGCAATGTCATAGTGTGACAAAAGCAAAGGTCTTCAATTGTGGCCTTTGATTTCAATTAAATAAATACAATTTATTTAAAGGCACTTTTGGCAACTCAAGGACACCGTACAATAAAACAAGAGCAATAAAACAACAAGAAAAAATATACACAACAATAGTGTAAATACAATTAAGTATAAAAGCCATCTTAAATAATACCAATAAAAGTAAATTACTGTACACTATGCAAGCTGATTTGCATGTTAATTGTGAGTCATTTATGTTTCATTTAGTCAGTATTGTATAGTTTTTATCATGTGTTTTTCTGTCATTTCAAAATGCCACTTTATTTATTTTTTTACTTTGTACCACTCTTTTATCCAATGTGTTAGTGGGGTAGTATATGTGTGTCAATTTTGGTGAAGTACATTTGTTTGGATTGGTTATAAACTTCAATAGCAGAAGATGCTGTCTGACGGTAGGAGTATAAATCCATCGCAGCAGTTGTTTTTCATTCCCAATAGATCGCATTTTTGAGATGATCCTTCCAAAGACATTAAAAAGAAGCAAAATAGATTAAAATTATAATTTCAAAGGTGTCCAAATGTGACTCTCTATACGCATCAAGCTGCAGACCGGAAGTTCGAAGCATCCTGTTTAGGCATACATGCAAAGCATAATGGGTCATTTTGTGCTCTATGACTAAGGTCTATAGTCAAACCAGAGTGCTCCGCATTACAAGTACAACACTTTACAACTTACTGTTAAGATGTTTTGTGACATTTTTTGGTCTTGTGCTAAGAACTATCAAAATAATCCTTTATTTGTTGATACTATGCCCCTGTAAGCAGGGCTTGACTGGGACAAAAAAAAAAATCGGTCCTGGCATTTTGGGACAGAGCGGCCCACTACATTCAGTCAGAATGCTACACATCTGTGCATGCCCTTGAAAATGTTTACCAACTCCCATTCTATAAAAGCACAAAAGCCATAGGAAATAATGAGAGTTGACAAATTAAATACTTAAAAAAAAATCATTCCACACTGGAAGTCCATCTTGTGTGTCCCTGTGTGTTTTGAGGGAACCTATATTAAATAATAAACATAACAAAAACTGCCTGCTGATGCACACAGTTAGTGTTCATTACCAAAATAAAGATAAATAAAAAAGCAATGTGTCAGAGACCCTAAAAAAAAATCAACAATGAAACATCAAACATAGCCTAAAGATAGTCAATCAAATGAACTTAAACAATTAAAAACTGCAACAAATATTTGTTTGGGTCGGAACTACAAAACTAAATGTAAAAAAAAAAAATACTATTAGTTTTGCTTAAGTTGCACACAAGTTTTATCCTATATATCATATCATATAATATCATTATAGCCATATTGTATTAATATTATTGTACTGTAACTATAAGCCTACATCATGCTGATGATGAAAAACAAAATGTCATGATATCTCATGTGTTTGTCTTCTGACCGAGTGCATCTTAAAATACATGAATGACATTCCTCATAGAGCTTGAGAAGAAGACATTTTTATGAGATATATTATTTGTAAAATAAAGACTTGCAGGATAAGGAAACAGCATAGGGCCTTGGTGCAGATGAAAAGTTAAAAAGGTATATTTATATAGACAGATAGGTAACTAGAATAGGCAGGAATATATTGATCTGTGCAACAGTTGTCGATCTGCAGTGCGATGCAGACGCATAAGACAAAGCCTGCCCGCTGCTTCTGCTCTCCATATGCGCGCGTGGGGTGAGAAACACGCGTGACTCTTGACTATTTTGACAAATTCACATCGACGTTGTACACTTACACGGAGCCCAAAGTGGAAGTTTGTGCTTGGGTCAATAAAGAAAACATGGGGCCGGTCTGTCCAAAAAGGAAACATATGGGCATTCATGGGCCGATCAGATTATAAGAAAATGATCAGCCCGGCCCAAAAAGTATGTTGGCCCAGCGGGAAACTGCCAGTCCTCCCCTGCCCGCATATATCATTATGTGTGAAAAGAAACAAAAGTTTTTGGCGTCGTACCACCTCGTAGCACTCATTTTACATATGATAAAGGTCGATTTTGTGCTTTCACAAAAATGTAGGCTCAAGCACATATTTCCAATGAGACTGTGTTGATTAAAATTAAGTGCAAGTGCAAGTTTATATATCGTTTATATTACTTTGTATTATAATTTGCACATAATTAGACCTATTTAAACAGGTTGTGAATGCTGTTTTGAAGTCAGATTAATAGTATATCTAAAAAAACGTATTTTAATAATATTTCTTCTGCTTATCAACAATATCTGTTATGCAGTGCAAACGCTTTGTGCATGGTAAGAAAAATTAGTCTGCACATGTAGGTTGCATGTATTGTGTTGATGATAATCTGTAAGGCGATATATCTGTGGTGCATTGCACATATCTTAGCATTCCTATATAAACTAAAGCATTTTGATAATGGGCTTTTGATGCATGTTTCCTTTGACTGGAGTATAGCAACTGTCCAAAACAGGCTACTCTTCCAGCGAGCAACATACTAAAAAGCATTTAGGAACAACACAGAAGTGCACTGTTAACACTCTTGAGTGCCACTTACGACTTGTCTGAAATTGGAAAAAAATATGTTGAAATGGAAAGAAAAGTGGGCCTGTGATTAGAAAACATTCAGCGTTGTGTCCCAAAAGCCAATGCGCAAACAGAGAGAGCACTACTCAGACAAATGACTGTTTTAATATTTACTGAAATCAGTAACTATTGACATTGCCATTAACACACTGTACTTATAACTGAACTCTAGCAAGCGAAGTGACTATGGAAAGCTTTCACATGATGCCAACTCATCCATGCGAGCGCTCACCCTATCCGCCCATCTTTTTTCGCTTTCTGTTCTTTTACTGAACGATTGATTCGGCCTTGAGGGAAAGAAAGAGCCTTCTGATTAATGAATCTTGAAAAAGCCACTGTTTCACATGAAAAATGGCAGCGTACCAAACACAACGCCCATTGCTTAAAAAAGGAGGAAGAGACGAACAACTCAACAAGCTGAATCGGCCAAGAAAACAGTGTCATGCATTTTTTTCTTGAGACTAGAGCTCACCTAATTCCCTCCCTCCTTTTTTCTCCCTGAATCCTTCCCTCGGTCGCTTTTGCTCAGTCTTGGCTCAGAGTGGATTTTTTTTTTTCACTGCTGATTGTGACAGTAACAAGAATGAACAAAAAAAGAAAACAAACACCAGTGATCCTTTTATCCTATCATTCTCACATACTGTACAAGTACTATTTCACCCTAAAATGAAGAAAATTACTACTTTCTTCATTATATCACATAAATATTATTAACAACAGAACTCAGGCAGTCAAAGTAAAAAGCAGTTTGTCCCAAGTTAAATACAGTAGTTCTGGTGTCCCTCAGGGTTTTGTGAGCTAATCCCTTCTGCTTATGTCATATACTAATGATTGCTCAAGCATGCACTCACAGAACTTCATTCTTAAATACTCAGATAATAGGGTAATTTTAAGTTTGCCTAAAAAAAAACACAATTCAGTTTCTGTTAATTTTTCCAAAATGGATTCATCTGTTGAGTGGTGTGATGAAAACTTTTTTTTAAATAAATACAAAAAAAATTCTACAAAAAAAGTTTGATCCCATGTGTGTAGTCGAGCATTTACCAGTGTTTGTACATAATCAGGAAATCACTCAGTCATACAAGTATTTGGGAATTTACATAGACAGGTCTCTGAATTTGTGTAAAGCTTCACCAAAGACTTTATTTTCTACAAAGGTTATGGTTCTATCATGTGGACAAGAAAATCCTTTACTTATTTTAGCAGGCTGTATTTGAGAGTGGTCTATCACATGGTATGGTAATCTTTTTGTAAATCTAAAATATATTTTTTTATATCTTCAAAGTTGCTATAATGAGACTAATAAGAACAGAAATCTTTACCAGTATCTAAACACTCTATAAGCAATGCAATCAGAATGAAGTGAAGAAAATTCTGAACAATCCATCTCATGTACTCTTCCTACAGTATGTTATAATCTCTTACCTTCTAGTAGAAGAGAGGGAACCTTCCCCTGGAAGCAGAATAGACTTAAGTACTCTTTTATCCTAGTGTCAATTAGGCTGTTGAACATTGATTGATAGTGTGCATATGTTTTTATTCGTGTATGTAATACTTTTGCATGCTTGTTTTTATTATTTTTATTAGGGTTGGGTCGATAGACGATGCCATAGTCCATCACAGATGGCCGATAGACATCGCGATGCTGAACAGGCATTGCAATCCTCCCCACCGCCCCTGTCGCAAACCCACTCGCGAAAAAGTGATTGACAGGTGGTAATTTGTGTGTAACATCTTTATTCATTTATGATTTGGTTATGGGTAAAACAAAGACCATGCGGGTCATGGAGTTGAAACTGTAGGCTACAAATAATTAATGAAGATGCTATCGTCCATCGCAATGTTTTACATTAGACATTGTGCGATGCCAAATTGGTTGATATCTTCCGACTCAAAATTTTATTGTGTCAGAACTTGCTGAAGGGCTCTATGAGTCCACAAAAATTTTCCCCTTGAGGGACAATCAAGTATACAAACAAACAAACAAACAAACAAATAAATCAGCAATTCTGTCTTTTTGCAAACAATATACATTATTTAGTTATAAAGTAATGAAAATTCTCCTTTTGGCAAATTTTTAAATACTTTTTAATACATTTTATTAACATCACCAAAATTAAAGGCACTCCAACAAATATCACTTTAAATAAGTTGCAAAGTATCAAAACAAATTGAATTTAAAAGACAAACAGGAACACATAATACTTTTTTGTTTTCAATTTAAATTCAGAAAAAATTAAGTTTTGTTTATTTTTTCATGTTTTCATGTGTTCAGAAGACACGCCAAGACTTCACTTCTAAAAAGAATAGTCACATACTGTACCAGAGTCTATAACTAGAACTATACACCAGCACTATAGCACTAGAACAGCACTGGAGCGAAAAAAAAAAAGGGGGGGTTAAAAGCGTACTTTCAGAAAGAGTACATAGTGCATCAGGGAGTGAGTGCAGATCCTTGATTAGCTGCTCCTTTCTCCATCCGCTCTTCTTTCACTTGTGGTTCAACCAATACACCTGCTGCACTGATCTAGGACCAGCCGCTGTGCTCTAATATTGACATAGGTCAAGTGGCCGACCCTGCACTGCAGAGGAGTATTTGGACCAGCAGGGATAAAAAAGAAAGCGTGAGAGCGAGGGAGAGAGACTGAAAGAGAGAGAGGCTCTAGCCATCACATCATATTCCCAAAGTGCAGCACTGCAGTCTCAGTCCTCAATGCCTTCGTCACCCTCCTTAACCTACATAACCAACCAGCCAGAGACATGCAGTCATGTCCTCAGCATGGAAATGCCTCTAGACACAAAGGAAGAAAGGGGGGGGGGGGGGGGGGGGGGAGCTGAGGAAGATAAAATAATGGAACGGTATTTGTACATGAGTATTCATGTCAACATAAAGTTAGGTATGGTCAACTCTGTTAAAGCACCATGGAAAGTTTTAAGGCGCAATCCCATTTTTCTTAACCCTACCCCTTCCCCTTGGCCCTTGTAAGAGAATGTGAAGGGGAAGGGGTAGGGCTAAGAAAAATGGGATTGCGCCTTAAAACTTTCCATGGTGCTTTAACAGAGTTGACGATACCTAACTTGCAAAATATGAGCAAAAATAAATGTAGTTTGTTTATTTTTAATAATTAATTACTTTTTAAAATATATTCACATTATTATTGTATGATTTTATTTTATGTAAATTTAAATCATTTATAAATTATTTACAGTAGCTACATTTCTATCCACCTATTTTTCAACCTATATATCCAAAATGTGCATAAAATTTCAGTTGATGGAAACACCAAGATGAGCATAAGTTTTGAAAATGTGCATAAAAAACATATGCGCATAACTGAGTAGAATAAACTTTTTATTCAATAAAAAAAGATGCGCATGAACTACGATGGAAACACTTTTACCGAACAAATTCAAGTATGCGCATTAAAAATGGTCATGTGATTTTGTTAAAACAGATCATGTGATGATAAAAATGTGTGTGAACGGGAAAACTAGCAGGCTGAGTACATTGTAAAACATCTGAAGTGTTGTTTTTGTCATTCTAAAACACCTTAAAAGTTTCAGCATTAGTGTTATTATATTATTAATGACCTTCAGAATGCGCCTGTGCTCTGTGTCTCACATCTTCCAAACATCACCACACATTCACTGTGCGTCGGCATCGTCTTCTGAGGTGCAAGCCATTTATTAAATAAGGAAAAGATTTACGCAGCTTCTCCTACCACAGCAAATTCCATTTTTACTGTTGATATTTGGTGTCAGCCAATCAGAAAGTAATGATTTTGTTGTCTTTGACTCGTTGAATGGAAACGCTGCTTTATTTGCACATCTTTTATGCGATATTCCAGTTTTGCACATAAATTCAATTCTGATTTTGGATGGAAACATAGCTACCGATTATTGCATTCTAATACCTGCATAAATATATTAGGAAGACATGCTGAGAATTGTTTATTTATAACCATACATGTTATTGATTTCTTGATTTCAGTAAAGAAATATATGTATTTGTATTTATTTTTCATTACTTTTAAACATTTTTGTGCTTTTTAAAATATGTATACACATTTTAAATATTGAGATTTTTGGTTTATTTTCTTTTCTATTTGAAAATAGCATTTAGAAATACGTTTTATTTATTTTTAATTTACATTATTTCAATCTCTCTTTCTCTCTTTTTTTTTTGGGGGGGGGGGGGGGGGGGGGGTTATTCCTAGATCAATACTAGACCTGATACAAATAAATGTTTTAGTGATACTGTGCAAACAGCAACACATAATACTTCCAAGACCCTTGCTTTAAGGTTTCATCCAATCATTCAAATGACTTTAAAAACTCCTTTTCATGTTGAATTTTTGGCATGCAAATCCATTTCATATTGACTTTAGAAGAGAGAGACAGAAAAGCTGAGGTGAAGGGAACAGAAAATAAGAGACAGAATGTTCAGTGCTTTATTATGGTCTCCGGCAACCTGTCTGTGACAATCGGTTGTCATATTACTGGCCGTTATGATGGTGGCACTTACCGCACTGTCTAACGCCCATTATACATTAACATTCAGACAAGGGCACAGACAGACCCAGGCATCCACAGCAGACAATAAAACACACACAACTATCTCAACAAACACCACAATCGGACAGGGAAGTCATAGAAACAGGTTGTTGTAACGATAGAATGACTGGATCTTGATATCATGGTGACCCTCATACTGACCAGATTAACATCAATATTCTACATATATCTATTTCCCAGAATTTAGTGTTACCAGGAGTAGCCACTTGCTATAAGAGCAGCCATTTGGCTTAATATTCATATTGTGTGTGAACAGAACAGGATGAAAATGGTGTAATAGCCCACTCAGAGCATTTCAACCTGCTACTCTGATGGTGAATGCATTGCTGGAATAGCGTTGGAGGATAGACTAGCAACAAACGCTTCTATTTATATCCCTGAAATTTGACGGAATATGATTACAGATATAAGTGCAAGTGTCTGTGTGTGTGAATGCGCGTGTCTTACATAATAAATATACTAATCTAGCTGAGCGTCATCGTGCAATGCGGATTTACTCAAATCCCCTCAACAGCAGGAAGAGGAAATCAGGCCATAGACGTGCAGTGACCTTGCTGCGCTGGGCATGTGATGCGTGGTGGTGACTAAACAGAATATCAATGTGGATCGATGTCATCTAGACATATCTCTATCAATACTTCAGCGACACCTGGGTGTTGGGCCTGCAATGATTTTCCTTTAGATGGATGGGTGGAATTAACAAACACCGGATGATGAATTGAGCGCTGCATTTTAAACAGATTTCTAAACATAAACAAGAAAATAGTTACCTAACATCATCCCCATCTGAGTTTTTATATATTTAGACTGTTCTTATTAACGCTGAATGAATTTCACAGTGTCAAGCCCTGGAAATCTGGGATCTGCTCCGGCTGTTTGTACTGTGGGCTTATCCTTCCCGTCAAACACACTTGGGGAGCTGACAAATCTGCCAAAATAAGTGTTGGGTTAAAAGAGTTGTGTGTAATTATTTTTTTATGTTCAAATTTGCTTTGTAGAGACAGATAAAAGTAAGCAATTTGACTTTCTGGAATATGAAGTGGAGCGAGGGGTGTTTGAGAAAGCCTGGTGTTTCCTGCAACACTTTCATATACGTATGCACATTTTTATATTTTACTCTTTTCTATATTCTTTCTGTAGTCATATTGCCATCTAAACAACAATGTCATTGCTTTCTTTTTAATGGAAATTAATAATTGTATTAAGTTGATTACACTCAGCTAAAAATGTTTGATGAAATGAAATATTGAAATTATTATTTCAAACTAATTATCTATTAAACAATGCGAGGCAAAATTTGTCCAAATTGTATTTAGGAAACGGTTTCCTGAACCTTTTTTTCCATATGCTGTACAGTATCTGGTTTATTTTTATTTTATTAATCTGCTTTTAATTTATTTACAAATGTTTTGTGTAAAGTACAGTGGTCAAAAACATTTGAAAATTCCAGATTGTTTCAACAAAATATGTTTCATTTTTGCTGCTTAATTTCACAACAAATAAACCTCTTAAAGAAACTTTCTTCCCTTATAAGGAACATTTTTGTGGAGTGGAAAGATCTTTAAAAAACCATCAATGCCAAAAATGAATGTTCATATATATATATGTTTAAAACATGGGCTGCACGGTGGAGCAGTGCGTAGCATGTTCGCCTCACAGCAAGTAGATTGCTGGTTTGAGCCTCGGCTGGGTCAGTTGGTGTTTCTGTGTAGAATTATGCATGTTCTCCCAATGTTGGCATGGGTTTCCTCCACAAAGATGTCCAAATATATGTGGTATAGGTGAACTGGGTAAGCAAAATTGTCCATAGTGTATGAGTGTGAATGAGTATGAATGTTTCCTAGTGATGCGTTTCAGCTGGAAGGCCATCCGCTGCGTAAAACATATGGTGGATAAGTTGACAGTTCATTCTGCTGTGGCGACCCCAGATTAATAAAGGGACTAAGCTAAAAAGAAATTGAAAGAAAATGTTTAAAATATGTTTTTTAAAATATGTTATTTTAATAAACATTTAAAATATTTTGGAACATTAACCATGTCAGGCTAAACCATTAAATCACTGACTTCTTCTGTGTTCGTATTAAAAAACACAGATTTCTTTAAAATTTGGATATCTTTCTTTTTTTGGATTTAAAGTAAGCTACTGCACTGTACAGCTCTATTCTCCCTATTCTTCGCGTACGAGCGGCCGCAGCCATTTCAGTCTTGGTTCAAGACTTCCAGTCTCATTCATTTCCATTCATTTTTAGATGTTAAAAGCAGCTTGTTTTGCTGCTTCATGTTGCAAACTGATATTTTCTTATTGTATTATTTTACTTTGTTTGAATAGCCATGCAAACACTTGTTTGTAGAGCAAGCAGTTTGACTGTTTTCTGCGGTTTATTATTCCAAGTCATTTCTCCCATAGGTGACTGAATCGGAAGTTTTAAAAAAATTGAGAAATTGAGTGCACGTCTGCAATTAAAAATAAGGTCAATAGCATGATTGGATGTTGGTTTATTGCCGATTTAATTTTCACATGTTTGCTGTATCATGGTAGCTTTGGATATGGAGATAGTGTTGCCCTAAAAACTAAATAAATAGTCTTAAAAACACATTAAAAAAATTAAATATAGTACTTATATATAATAAATATATTACTTAAATATAATGAGCAATATATAATTACATATATATATTTTTGTTGTTGTTGTTGTTGATATAATTAAACCTCTGCACTGTTAAGGTCTTATAACTGTTATAGCATGTTTGGATGTTGGTTTATGAGTGATTTGTTTTTCGAATGTTTCCTGAATTGTGGACTGACCAGAATCTTTTTTATATACTGTAGCTGCCCCACTTTTGGAGATACTGCTGCCCAAAAACTATAAATAAGTGAGTTGTAAAAAAACACGTAAGAAAAAGATTACATTGACTTTTCGAAACCATGGTACACCTTGAAACCAGTTTTCATCCCATGCCTATGTAGAAGCACAAGAAACCTGTTCAGAAATGTATGATTTTTGCAGAGCTGCACTTTTCCTCAAAGTCTTACATGCCAACAGTCTCCTCACACACTGAGGGATGTGAATGTGAATGTGTTTAAGTCTAAGCGTTTGCCCAATGGTTTCATTCACATCTTTAATCCGCTTGGCCCTCTTCACTGGTCTGTTTTATAATTCCAGCTTTTGAGTATACTTCATAAACCACCGTAGCCACATGTGTGAATGTGATTCTTCAAAGCATTTGACCTTCCTCTAACCTCAAAACGACAGCCCATGAGAAAAGATAAGTGAGATGCGGTGAACAAAAAGAATAGAACAATCTATCGAAGAGGGAGCGAGGTAAAAAACACAAACCAGGAGAGACAGGTGGAGCATCACACCCTAGCGAGGACATAAATCTCATTAAAATGGCTGCCGAGTGCTGACATGATGGCCAGCACTGACTTAAAGCTCTGAGATGCATGACCAGAGAAAATCCTGTATGTGTGTGTATGTGTGTGTGCGTTTGGGAGAGAATCCTGCTTTTATCTCGCTCTCCTTCCCCTTCAATCTCTATCCCTTACATCAGAACATCACACAGCTCTGATCCAAGACCGCTAAACACCTGGATAGGTTCTGCAGATGTAAGCTTCACACACACACACAACAAAAGCGGATAGAAATGACATGAACCAGGAGAAACCATCAAATCTGACCTTTTGACAGCCCTACCTTTTATCCCCCAGCTTAATTCATCCGTGACAATACAACACACACACACACACATACACGTAGCCTCATCCAAGCATAAACGAATCCGGTGAGCTGCTCTGAATGAACAGATTCCGGGCAAAGTGAGCAAACGGTGAGGTAAATATGGCGTATGCAGTCCTAGTATTAGACTACAGAGAAATCAGTAACTATCAGATGAACACATGGAGATTCGAGAGCCTGGTGTCCAAGTCCCTATCTGGCTCAGTTCAGCCCATCTGTTGCAGGGTACGAGACCAGCAAACACACACACATACTTCTGCGCGCATCTACACCCATATGTTTGGGCTCTCCGTCTTGTGAGATCACAGAGTCTACACTCACTCCAGTAAGGCATCACACGCATAAAACACAGCACACATGCTCATATATCCTCCAACGATGTGGCCTCCTGCCTCCCCGTCTTTAATCAGTTCACTGAAATCAATTAGAGCTCATTGATCCGCTGCTTCTGCATGAATAAACAAGACATGCTGTCTGGTGCTGGTGCTGCTGCTGCTAACACACACACACACCCATGCACACACACAAGCACAGCCAAAAGCTGAAATAACACATTCACATATTGCATCACTGTACACAAATCTGCTATTGAAGACACATATGCTATAGGATTTCACTCTTTCAGTGAAGATACAGAATACCACTGTAAACCACTACACATTCCAGAGACCTGTGCACTTTTAACTTGTTTGGGGAAGTACTATTATTCCAGCATTATGATGAGGCCTATAAATAAATTAAGTTGCTTACTAAATGTAGTATGAAAGAACTGTGCTGGTCTGAATTACTTTCAGGCTATTGCCTGAATTACTCATGTAAATTATGGTTCCAAAACCATGTAATTAGTACTTTTGACAGTTATTTTGACAGATCAACCTACTAGATACATGTTATTTGACTAAAATAAGTAAAAATAAGTACAACTGACAAAAAAAAAAAAAAAAAAAAAAAACCTTAATATACACTACAAGTCAAAAGTTTGGGGTCAGTAGGATTTTGAAATGCTCACCAAAGTTGCATTTATTTAATCAAAAATACAGTAAAGAAATGTAAAATTGTGAAATGTTATTGCACTATAAAATTACTGCTCAATAGTAGTTTATAATTTAATTAAATTATTTATTCTAGTGATTTTAAAGATGAATTTTCAGCTTCATTACTCCAGTCTTGAGTCACATGATCCTTTAAAAATCACTTTAATATGAATGATTATTATTATTATTATTATTATTATTATTATTATTCATTCATTTTCTTTTCGGCTTAGTTCCTTTATTAATCCGGGGTCACCACAGTGGAATGAACCGCCAACTTATTCAGCACGTTTTACGTAGCGGATGCCCTTTTAGCTGCAACCCATAACTGGGAAACGTCAATACACACACTCATTCACACACATACACTACAGATAATTTAACCTACCCAACTCATCTATACATGTCTTTGGACTTGTGGGGGAAACCATAGCACCCTGAGGAAACCCACGCAAACACAGGAAGAACATGTATACTCCACACAGAAAAAACAACTGACCCAGCCAAGGCTCGAACATCTTCTTGCAGTGAGACGAATGTGCTAGCCACAGTACCACCGTGTCACCTATTATTATTATTAATATTATTAGTATTGGTAATAGTAATAAAAGCAATAACAACTGGAGTAATAATTTCATTTGAAAGTACATACAATAAGAAGCAGTTATTTACAATTTTGATAAAATATTTAACAATTTAACAATGATTTTATATTTAATAAATGGCGCCTTGATGAACAAAACAACTCACGCTAATTAAATTGAAAAATGTTTTTGTAAAAATAAATAAATAATAACACAGATGCATTAAAACCTTAACCTAAAACCTTTACTGATGCCCTCAGCATAAAAGGAGCAAACTCCTTTTATCTACTTTTTATCTTCTTCCACACTATACACTCTTATGAATAAACATTAATTATTAGCATTGATAATTCTGCGAAAAACTATTAACATCTATGGAACTTTTCATCTTCAGGGAACTGTCACATTCCGCAAAACTGCATCACGTGACTGCATGAGACCAATCGAAGATCAAAACACGACCTCTTTGGACATAAATTTAAAATATGGACTAATCACTCGCTTTATTTAATGTCTAATCATCTTGTGTAATTCCGCCCCTTTTCGAAGCGCTGTACAAAAGAATTTTGCATGCCCAAACATGGCCGCGGCATTAGTAAAATTTGAAGAAGGACTTCCTAATTAAAGACGTGTGTTTGATAAAGCTTTCAGCTAACTCTGTAGGAAGGTAGATCTCCAGGAACAGGGTTGAACACACCTGCTTTAGACCCTAAGAAAAAACGGCAACTAAATTGTTTACTTAAGGTTCTCAGAGGTTCTCAATCCTGTTCCTGGAGATCTACCATCATGCAGAATTCAGCTCCAACCCTGATCAAACATAACCTTTCCAACTAAGGATCTGAAGGAGCAGTTGATAATTACACACGTGTGTTTGATCAGGGTTCAAACTAAACTGCCCGAAAGTTGAGCTTGAGACCACTACTTTACAACAACACTTTGAAAACCTCTTTGTGGTAATTTCTGGAAACTTTAGTGAAAAGTCTCTCAAAAAAATCATAAGCTGTGACGTAATAGTATATAAAATGAATTGTTCATGGTGGTTATCTACTGTAAGATCTATCAGATATAGTTCAAAACTCACACAGCTCAAACTCTACTTCATTCTGACGAGTGGAAAAATGAACATCTACAGTTACAAATCAGTCCAACACAAGGACACTCACAGAGTTGCTTCCATCCATTACACTGCTCCCAAATGACATACTGAGCTCCATATCTGCTATTTGGGCCAGAGAGAGAGAGAGAGAGAAGAGAAAGAGAGAGAGCTCAGAATCCCCTGTTCACAGAACAGAGCGCTTCTGTCTCTTCTCAATTCTGCTATCCACTAGGTTTGCAATGGACATACTAGGATAGCATATAAATGTGGCCCATTCTTTCAGACCATGTGTGTGTGTGTGTGTGGTAACTGCTGCTCTTGCTTCGACCTCTCCTCCCATCAGATGTTCGGCACATCAGTGAACCAGCGATTACTTGTCTTTGATATACGGTGAAAGGTTTATGTTCCTGTGTGTGTAAGTGTGTGTGTGTGTGTGTGTGTTGCAGGAGAAGGATGCTGGGGAGTGATTCGTTTATAACCTAATTGTGGTGCTTAATGAAGTAAAAGCACTTTTAACTATGAAAAAGAAAGAGGCAATAAGTTGACGATGTTATAAATGTGCAGCTGAAAGCAGTGTTGTTTCTAAGACAGAAATACCGATTATGGAATGAAAACATGATTGATAGCAAGTTGTCCCAATCGCAAAATTAGTGACTGATGTAAATAATTAAAAAATGTCCAAATTAGTAACAGATTCAAAAACAATCTGACTTCACAGTTTTGTATTGCCTTTTTACATTTTCTTCAAATTAAGATGTTTGATGGTAGGTGATGGGAAGGAGGTGGAATAGAATATATTAGATGACATTGGCAGTTTTTGATTAGTGTTACAACTCGGTTGGTACTAGTTGCATTTGCATCCATTTAGTTTCCATGAGTTTCATTTGACAAATTCAGAATTAGTTTTAATTTGTAGCAAATAATTTTTAGAGTAATGTCTATAATAATCAAAGTTTAAGACATAATACATTTAATGGATGTTGCAAAAATGAAGATAGATAGATAGATAGATAGATAGATAGATAGATAGATAGATAGATAGATAGATAGATAGATAGATAGATAGATAGATAGATAGATAGATAGATAGATAGAAGTAAAGAAATCAATATAAGTTCTTACTGACTGAAATTAAAATGGGTCAGTAATAACGCTACACAAAACCATGCACGCGACAGCGCGTGCCCGTTGTGCCCCAATTGAAACGCGCGCGGATGAAGCGCCTGTCGCTCTGCATTTTGGAAAAAGGATTCAGAACAGGTTGCAGCACCACAGTTCTTAACAGCAAAAAGTGGATATATAATACATATACATATATTTCTCTTTACACCACCAACATTCTACGTACTTTCCAACAGAAAGCATCGCTTATTATAAAACAGTCTAAGTAGAGCACGTGTGAGTTTTATAATAACGTTATATTTTACAGAAATGTCTTTACCTGGCAATGAGCCGCAGGAAGAAATCCGAGGTCTACGTGTAGGCTACTGAAGATCTATGGGTATTTCCTCGTTTTCCCTAGTCGCTGATCAGCGCAATTCCATCAGCCTGGGCTCGGAATAAACCACAAGATTCTCCGTTGTCCGAGAACAGCAGCAAATGTTTCACGGTTTCTCCCGACAACACCCCGACACGAGACACATTCAGACGAAACCTCAAAAGTGAAGAATTGTGCGCGCGCGTTGCTCGACCAACGGAACGTCTGCGTAAATGAAGTCTAACGTTAGTTGAATGTGTCCGTTAAAAAAGCTTGTTTGGAAACGTCAGCCAGCTTCTCCCATCATAGCGCATATGGTGAAAAGATGAAACAACAAACACAAATTCACTTCTATGACCTGTTTCCCCGCTCTGTGCGTCTAATCAACACTCTCTTTCCGTTTTAACATATTTGACGTGATATAATTTCGGATTTCCGGCAACAAATGCCGATTTAACGCACCGACTTTAGCAGCCGAGTCTCGAGTTTAACCTAACGGCATCTCGGGCGTCTGATTCCAGCTACTGAAGGCGGTCGTGGTGTTCACCGGCTCCGCTGTCGTTTTTCCGTGATTCCCGGAGCCTTTGCGATGGGAGAGATGCTGTGAGATTTTTGATTGCCCGTCGCGCTCTCTCTCTCCCTTTCTAATGCGCGTTCACGTTGCAGTGACGCTCTGTATCCAAGCTGCTCTGTCGCTGTGACAACGCGCGCGTTCTTCACACCGGCCTCTCAGCATCACCGCATTCCTGTGTGCTCGTGCATTGGCGGACACACGACTCACAGACTCCGGCGAGTGACGGCCACAGCAGTGCTCTCAAAACAAACAATCAAAAAACAAGAACAAAATGCATATACGACAGGATTTGTTTGATTTCTCTCCTTCCTCGCGCACGAGGTCATCCTGGGTTCTGCATCAGAATGACGTCACGGCATTTTAAAGTGGCAGAAGCTTTTATTGTTCAGCGTCACCAGATCCAAACTGGGTGATGGAGAGCTTCTTTATAGCTATTATGGGATTCTCGGTTTGTTATTAGCCAGGAAACCTGCATCCTTGGTTCCCAAAGTATGGCACTTGCCATATACCATTCTTTTTTTTAAATACATGAAGATTTTTTGTTGTTATTTAAAATTCATTTGAATAAAAGCTGAATTTATTTATCAAATTCATTTTAAAATCATATTAGTTTTAAATTGGGTATTGCACACACAGCAAGTATGGATGTTTCCCACTGATGGGTTGCAGCTGGAAAGACATCTGCTGCGTAATGCTGGATAAGTTGGCAGTTCATTCCGCTGTGGCGACCCCAGATTAATAAAGGGACTAAGCAGAAAAGATAATGAATGAAAATGTTTTGATGCCGCAGCGTATTAAGCACCCTGTCACCCTGTCATTTCTTTGATCCACTCTCTCTGCATCTGTGCTCGGCTTCTAGTTCTACTTTAGAAATGTTATTTTAAATTTGAATTGGTTTACACTGTGCACTCCTAAGTGTGTCTGAAAACATAATGAAACGCAACTCGTCATGACAGACTGTAGACATATGACGTTCTCTATATTACAGGGCTGTCAGATGTTTAGGTTTGGTGACATTTACAAAACAGGAAACGCAATTATTCAATCATTACATTTATATTGAGTTACATTTAAACGGCATGACACATGCAATTATTTTGCAGTCCTCTATTACCCAACATCAGTCTGTTATAATGACAGAGCAGAAGCCCGATTAATGCATTGTTGCTTTAATAACTATAAATAGCTGATTGTGCTCCATTTGCACAAACTGCATTGCTATTATCTCATGAAACAAGGGAAAAGAGCAAGAAGCACAATCACAGCACTCTCGAGGGAATAACTAATTGTGACCCTGGACCACAAAAACCAGCCTTGTGTTGCACAGATATATTTTTGGCAAAAAGATCAGTCAGAATAAGTAATGCATCTCCAAATGCTTTAAAATGCGGCTGCAAGGCTGTTCCATCACATTTCACCCATCCTTAATTCTCTTCCCATTCTTCCCATTCTTAATTCACTTAATTAAGTGTCTTCTAGTTAAATCCAGAAGTGTTTATAAAATTGTAATCTGTTTTTAAATCACTACGTAAACTTGCACAAAGAAATTGTATAAATGTACAGTCAAAATGATTAGCCCACATGTGAATGTTTTTTTTTTTTTTTTTTGCAAATATTTCCCAGATTATGTTTAACAGAGCAAGAAAATTTTCGCAGTATGTCTTTTACCATTTTTTCTTCTGGAGAAAGTCTTATTTGTTTTGTTTTGGCTAGAATGAAAGCAGTTTTTAATAAAAAAAAATATATACATATTTTAGGGTCAATATTATTAGCCTCCTTAAGCTATATATTTTTTTCTTAGATTTTTTTCAGAGTTGAGAAAAGTCTTGTCGTCGATCCCAGTTGTAAGAGCAACAAATAATAGCTTTAAATCTAGTTAATCATTTGCAAAAGTAGCAGAAGGTAGATTTTTCAGATGATTCATCTGTGTAGCTGCATCCCAATCATCACAAATATTGCAGAAGGCCTATTGGAACCCACGTAGACCCAAGATTCTCACAGAAATCAGTCAAGTTTGGTGAAGGAAAACCCATGGTTTGGGGTTACATTCAGTATTGGGGCATGAAAATGATCTGCAGGGTGGATGGCAACATCAACAGCCTGAGGTATCAAAACATTTGTGCTGCCATTTACATTACAAGCCAAAGAAAAGAGCAAATTCTTCAGCAGGATAGGGCTCCTTCTCATACTTCAGCCTCCACATCAAAGTTACTGAAAGCGAAAAAAAGTCAGGGTGCTCCGGGATTGGCCATCCCAGTCACACACAGACATTATTGAGCATGTCTGGGGTAAGATGGAGGAGGAGGCATTGAAGATGAATCTAAAGAATCTTGATGAACTCTGGGAGTCCTGCAAGAACGCTTTCTTTGTCATCACAGATGACTTTATTAATAAGTTATTTGAGTCCTTGCAGAGATGTATGCAGTCCTCCAAGCTTATGGGAGTCATACTCTACACTAATATTAATTCTTTTTTCCACTGCACCATGACTTTTTATTCTATACTGTACATTATTTATGTTAAGTGACAAGACTTTTGTCTAAGCAAAGTCAGACCTTACTGTACTAATTAGATAATTTAAAATCAAGGCATGATTATATTTTATTTTGGAAAAATAAGCGTAAGCTAGAGGCATTTGCCTTTCATATAAACCACTTTTAATACCAAATGATCAACTAGAAGTTGTTATTTGTTGTTCCTAAAACTTGGATATAGGCGACAAAACTTTTGTCATGTAGTGTGTACTGTATATGAAAACTTATTTTTGTTCAGTAACGTGCATTGCTAAAGACTTAATTTTGACAAAGCAAAATTAAAGGTGATTCTCAATATTTCGATTGTCTTTTAATCTTAAGATTTTCAAATAGTCAAACGTCCACCATATATCGTCATATTGCCAATGTGTACATCAATGGAAATCTTTTTTATTCAGCTTTCAGATAATCCCAATTTCCCAAAATGTACACCTACTCACACTCCAGGTTAACCTTTTTCAATTCCACTCCACAATATGATAAGAGCTCATGCATCACTGAGACACCTGCAGTTAGTTCTACACAAACATCTCTCTAACCAGTCTGCAGACACCAGACACCACTGAAGAACTGAACTTCAGGAGATCTAGAACTCATGCAGACCGGTCTCACCTTAATTTGAACTGAAGCTGAAGACAGCAGGTGTGTCTAAATCTGTTAAAGCAGCGGAAACATCTGCTCTGGGCTTCATTCCTCCTGCCTCTCGCAGCAGGAGGGAGACACTTTACTGGCCTGCCATGCCTCTGCATCCCACCTTACAAGACCATACACACTACAAAACAACCGAGTCGCTTCCCCAAACGTTCCACAGGCAATTATTTATCTGCAATGTCAGAGCCAGAAACAGCATGCGGCTTTACTGGAATGGCTGTATAAAACTATAAAACTGACAAAGTGTTTGAAGGAACAACAGCACCTGTCGTGATGTTGGATTGAACAGAAATTAATTCCCACCTGTCCCACTTTTTTCTGCGAATGGAGCCAGTCTGTTCATGTTCAAAAACTCGCTGTTTATTATGTCCTTAAGACATGCTGTAAACATGAAATCAGCGTGAAAATCAATGTCTTACAAATACTTGCCCATTCAATGATAACTATAGTTGAAGTCAAAATTATTAGTCCCGCTTTGAATTTTTTTCTTCTTTTAATATTTCCCAAATGATGTTTAACAGATTAAGGAAATTTTCACAGTATGTCTGATAAGTTTTTTTTCGGAGAAAGTCTTATTTGTGTTATTTCAGCTATATAAAAGCAGTTTTAATTTTTTAAAAACCATTTTAGGGTCAAAATTACTAACCCCTTCAAGCTAATTTGTTTTTCCATAGTCTACAGAACAAACCATCACTTTACATTAACTTGCCTAATTACCCTTGCCTGCCTAATTAACCTATTTAACCTAGTTAAGCCTTTAAATGTCACTTTAAGCTGTATTGAAGTGTCTTAAATATATCTAGTCAAATATTATTTATTGTCATCATGGCAAAGACAAAATAAATCAGTTTGTAACCACGGGGAGCCACACATACAACTGAGGTTTGGATCCAAAAGCAGGTTTATTCTTAGTCAGGCAAGCAATGGTCAATACAGGTACAAACAGGTGTGTGAGGACAATCCAGAATCGTAGTCGAAGTAACATACAAGAGGTCGTAAGGCAGGCGGCAGACTAAGACAGGGAGGCTAACAAAGCTAAGGTCGGTACACAGGATAACAAGACTAGGAAACAGTTGTGCTACGTACAGTAAACAAGACTCTGCAATGGGAGTGAGTAAGTGTGCTGCTTAAATAGTGTGTGCAATCAGTCTCTGACAATCCTCAGGTGGTGCGAGTAATCAGTCTAGATGAGGAAGCATGTGTGAGTGTGACCGGAGTGCATGTATGAAAATGTAGTCCAGAAGTGGCGGAATTGTAGTCCATGAGTTATAGTGAGAGAGATCCAGCGATCTATGGAGTTATGATCCCTGGTGATTGTGACACAGTTATTAGAGATGAGTTATTAAAACTATTATGTTTAGAAATGTGTTGAAAAAATCTTCTCTCCGTTAAACAGAAATTGGGGGAAAAAATAAACAGGGGAGCTAATAAGTCAGGGGGGCTAATAATTCTGACTTCATTTGTGTGTGTATATAATATATGTGTATGTACAGTTGGAAGTCAGAATTATTAGCCCCCTGACTTATTAGCGTCCCTGTTTTTTTTTTCTCCAATTTCTGTTTAATGAAGGGAAGATTTTTTTCAGCACATTTCTAAACATAATATTTTTAGAAACCTATTTCTAATAACTGATTTATTTCATCTTTGTCATGATGACAGTAAATAATATTTTACTTGATATTTTTCAAGACACTTCTGTACAGCTTAAAGTGACATTTAAAGGCTTAACTAGATTAATGAGGTGAACTAGGCAGGTTAGGGGAATTAGGCAAGTTATTGTTTAACGATAGTTTGTTCTGTAGACTATCGAAAAAAATAGCTTAAAGGGGCTAATAATTTTGTCCCAAAATTGTTTTTTTAAAAATTAAAAACTACTTTTATTCTAGCCGGAATAAAACAAATAGGACTTTCTCCAGAAAAAAAATTTATCAGACATACTGTGAAAATTTCCTTGCTCTGTTAAACATCATTTGGGAAATATTTAAAAAAGAAAAAAAAATCAAAAGGGGGCTAATAATTCTGACTTCAACTGTATATATAACTTTTACTTTTTCTGCAGGAAAAGCAATTAAAGGGCTGATTAAAGGTCTCCAGCAAATTATTTTAATTTGTTCTTCAATTTAAGATTTTTAAACCAGTAAATATGCAATAAAAATGCAAATAAAAAGACAAAAGTATTATTTCATTTTAAAATAAAAGTCTTGGACATTTATACTTGGAAAATGTACTCCTTCCATGATGTCTTTTTCTTTCTTTAAGAAATCAAAGCATGTATACAGTAATTCAAAAGAGAAAATATAACATTCTGAACATTCACTCCATCTAAAAAAGGCTATATAATGTTTAAGGAACTCATTTTCTTCCATAACAACTTAAACAAACTGCATCCTAACAGAACAAAAAAATCTCTCTGCCTTTTATTTTCAGATAGACAAATGGGGCTTTCGGCCAAAGTATCTTTTAACAGTCATGCTGGCAGATTATCAATGATGAAGACAAGAGAAAACATGGAAGACAAAACAAAAGAGGAGGAGGGTGCAAGATGGATTCAAGGACGGGTTAACAGAACAGAGCAATTAGACTTGAAGAGGGGGAGGAAGGCTATGATTGACGATACGACTCGAGACGGTGACAAGAAAGATACTGTCCGAGAGAGAAACAAACCCGTCTGATGTCCCTGAGACATATTACCTTTATTTCACATGTCCACCACACTAAACCAAAGAGTGAGAGTTCAGAGCTCGGCAATTCTCGGTGGATAAGAATCAGCCATCAAAGGTAATGGTGCACAGCCTGGAAGACTGACAGAGACAGAGTTAATGTAGCCACACAACCTCTCTGATATTCACAAAACACACACACACACACATAGTTTGCCCATTGGGGGTCATCAGAGACTGGAGGGAAACCCCACGGGGAGTTGCATTTTCTATAAAGAAATATTCTGCAATGTTTGATGTCTCTCATTTCTACTGAGGGACGTTTGATCCGTCTTATTCTCAGTAAGTGACCAGTGAGAGGGATCTTTGAAGTGTTTTATAAGATGCTCTCCTGCTGTAAAACCCCCAGAGGCTGAGGGGGCTTTGTTTCATGAAGATGCTTCAAACTCACATGCAATTCATCCACTCTCTTCCAATTCATGCAGTCTCATGTTGGAATTTAACGGTATGCTTTTTATAAAGTTATCATTGGTTTTATAAAGTGGTAATGTTACGATATGCTGAATTTTTACAGACTTGGTGGGTGTTCTTAATTAAGAGGTTTCAGTCATGATCTTTCAGGCTCATTCTGTGTTTCTGACAAAAAATGTATTATTGGCAGATACAGAATTAGTTATTAAACTTTTTGATTGGCAAATTACTAAATGTGTGAGTTCACCACAATTTAAAACGTTGCCTTTGTGTGCGAAACTTTTAAGAAAATATCTACATCATATTCTAAAGCATAGAAAAAAAGCAAAAAAAAGCTGGACCACAGATGTTTGTGTTGCTTTTTTCCTCAGCATTTTTAAAATGACACTTCAAGCTTTAGACACTTAAGTTCTGATTTTTACTGCGATGCAAAAAATGTAATGCAAAATAATAATAATTAATAATAAATAGTAATACCAGCAATAAGTAACAATGTTAATAATAATAATAATAATAATAATAATAATAATAATAATAATAATAATAATAATAATAACATATTGTTTCTTTTTTAGATATTTGCATTAATTACCTACACAATGTACATAATAAAAATAATAGTGTTTTTTTACTTATTTGCATTTTTTTACTAAATATTGTAAATGATGATGATAATAATAATAATAATAATAATAATGTTGTTACTTATTTGCATTTTTTACTAAATAATGTAAATAATGATGATGATAATAATAATAATAATAATAATAATGTTGTTAGTTATTTGCATTTATTTAATAAATAGTGTAAATAATAATAATAATAATATTGATAAGTGCTGTTTGATTTTTAGATATTTGCATACTACTACTACTACTACATAATAATAATAATAATAATAATAATAATAATAATGATAATAATAATAATAATGATGATGATGATGATGTTTGTTTTTTTAGATATTTGCATTTATTTACTATATATATAATAACAACAACAACAACAATAATAATAATAATAATAATAATAATAATAATAATAATAATAATAATAATAATAATAATAATAACAATAATAATACTAATAAGCGCTGTTTGTTTTTTAAATATTTGCATTAATTTACTAAATAATAATAACAATAATAATAATAATAATAATAAGTGCTGTTTGATTTTTAGATATTTGCATTAATTTACATAATAATAATAATAATAATAATAACATATTGTTTCTTTTTTAGATATTTGCATTAATTTACTACACAATGTACATAATAAAAATAATAGTGTTTTTACTTATTTGCATTTATTTACTAAATATTGTAAATGATGATAATAATAATAATAATAATAATAATAATAATAATAATAATGTTGTTACTTATTTGCATTTTTTACTAAATAATGTAAATAATGATGGTGATAATAATAATAATAATAATAAGGTTGTTAGTTATTTGCATTTATTTAATAAATAGTGTAAATAATAATAATAATAATATTGATAAGTGCTGTTTGATTTTTAGATATTTGCATACTACTACTACTACTACATAATAATAATAATAATAATAATAATAATAATAATAATAATAATGATAATAATAATAATAATGATGATGATGTTTGTTTTTTTAGATATTTGCATTTATTTACTATATAAATAATAACAACAACAACAACAACAACAACAACAACAACAACAATAATAATAATAATAATAATAATAATAATAATAATAACAACAATAATAATACTAATAAGCGCTGTTTGTTTTTTAAATATTTGCATTAATTTACTAAATAATAATAATAATAATAATAATAATAATAATAATAAGTGCTGTTTGATTTTTAGATATTTGCATTAATTTACATAATAATAATAATAATAATAATAATAATAATAATGTTTGTTTTTTAGATATTTGCATTTATTTACTACATAAGGAAAAAATAATAAAAACAACAACAATAATAATAATAAGCGCTGTTTGTTTTTTAAATATTTGCATCAATTTACTAAATAATAATAACAATAATCCATTATGTTATTCATTAGTTTAGCTATACTATATTCATTAACTTGTGTGGTAATGCATACCTTATAGTTCAAATGAATTAGTAATTGAAAAACTAATTTAACTAAATAATTCTTTATTGTAATTCATTTTGAAATATTCAAATCTGGTTTCAGGGTGAAACCTTCCAAGTTTTTTTATGAAACACAGCAATATTGTGCTCATAACATTTTCAAAATGTAAAAATAAAATAAATAAAGGCGTTAATTAGCATTCAGAACGTACAACAATCTCGATTGTGTTGTGCTAATGAAATCACTGATGCAATTATCATGCTGCTGGCAGAGAAGGAGGGGTCAGAGTACCGGGGTCAAATACAGTTCAGCGACCCCTGGAGAGATGAGGTCAAGAGGCATCAGTTGCATAGTTCAGGGTTTAAGATGGATTAAATACTACGGCCACTCAAATGGACAAGGTTTTCTAACCACTTACAGTCACTGCCACCCGCATTATCCCAATCCAACATGTTTACCAACTACAAAATGTGTGTGCTGTGTGCAGCAGTGAGATACTGATTTGAAACATGTTGCTTGTCCTGCATATAGGTGAAATGTTTTCTTCTTTTCTCAGTTCACCAGTCATGCTCTAAATGCCATACAAAAGCGATTGGGTCAAAAATGACACTGGAATATCACACGCACACTGAAAATTGTACAGTAATTTTTGTGGGCAATTCCCATAGACATATTAAAAAAACACAGATTGTTTATTCTATCCCAATGAAATGCAAATAATTATAATAATAATTGTACCTAATAAAAATAAGTCAAGTTTTTATTACCTTTTATTTCATTAAACTGAATTTTAAATGAGCAGATGCACATTTCTAGTCAGACTATATAAGGAAAATATGTTGAAATTAATTATTATTTTTACATCAATTAATGTTATGGTAAAATCTGTAGGGTTTCCACTGTATTGAAAAGTAGAGTCTGTGGTAAAGACAAGGATGGGGTTGAAGAACAGTAGACAGTATGTGATCCTCAAATGCAAGTGTTAGCAGAATAGTCTCTTTGGTCATTAAGCAATTTTTATGATATTTAGATGCTGCTAACTAATACTTAATCATAAAGATGTGTCAAAGGCA
This sequence comes from Danio rerio, assembly GCF_052040795.2. Classification (NCBI taxonomy): domain Eukaryota; kingdom Metazoa; phylum Chordata; class Actinopteri; order Cypriniformes; family Danionidae; genus Danio; species Danio rerio. Next base: position 22,349,464 of record NC_141027.1, read on the forward strand.
CATTTACACAAACTTATTGGACTAATAAGTTTATTTGATATTTAAGACAAATTCTATTTAACATTGTGATGAACTGAATGCGGCCTAAATGCACCCCATGTTGTAGGACAAAATTAAGACACAGTGTGTTGTATTAACAAAAATACTATACTATACTATTATGTACTCGAAATGATGGAATTACATTCTAACAGAGGTTACATTTGCTGGTGAAGATTAAAGATACAGATGAGAGGTTTGCTCTGTCTGGGCTATATTTTGTGTTGTTTTTGAACCCAAATAAGGATTATCATTGATCTGCAGCTATAATCAAATCATGCTTATAGAATAGTTTATACACAAGTATTTATGTGTATAAAGCATCTGTTTTGTGAGAAGCGCTTCTCATATGATATGGGAACCATCCGTACAGCTTTACTTTGACTTTTCCTCGAGCAAGAATGATGTTGACTGCAACTTTCTGTCATACACCTCACCCTTTTGGCAGTGGAAACGCAAGCCTGATAAAGGTGACCCGTACTGACCCGTGCCATACTGTACCACTCAGTGGAAATGGGCTGTAATAGTTTAAACCCATGCCATTATACTGTACAAGCTCATGTAATTGTAAACCACCTAAACCAGAACATACACACATACACACACCCAGACGCACAAACACACATTTGTTTTTTGTGAATTGTAGGAACATTCCATAATTGTACATTGTTTTTATAGTGCATTTTCTGTAGCCTAAACCCAACTCCCTAAACCAAACCTTGAACTGCATTTTTACCTTCTGGAAATTTTTTTTTAAAAAGATTGATTTAAAAGCCCTTTGAACATGGGTGATGACCTCATAAGGCACCATTTCCTTGTAAAACCCGTTTCATAGCCATGCCATTATACAGATTTGAGTCCATATATCCCAAATAGACACAAAGAGAGAGAGAGAGAGAGAGAGAGAGAGAGAGAGAGAGAGAGAGAGAGAGAGAGAGAGAACAAGCATCTAAAGATCACACACCCAGACCTGCATGTGTTCAAATGTGTGAGCATCACACTTTCCCCAGCAACATGTGCAACTAAATTCTTCTTTACACCTCGGTGGTGGTGCTGATGCAGCTCAGAAGTGTGGTGGTGGAAAATGTAATCTATCTTTAAACACCAACTTCATGAGGCTTCCATTACCTTGTTGATGGCAGATTTGCTTTTTAGACAGATAAACTGACAGGTCTCTTTACACACAGTGTTTGAACGGTAAAGCAACGCCTTCTCAAAAATCAAAAAAACCCACTGCGGATTCTGTCAAGAAGCATTCCAGGCTGTGCATGGTGTGTTTAATGAAATTGCATGTTTAATAAATGTAAATTGTCCGGCGACTGATAAAATTATGGAAGATGGCATGGCGCTAATACGACATAAATATGGAAGCCTACGTCTTAGCATTTGAGACACAAGTTAATGAAGACTGGATTCATACTGAGAGAAAGACCTTGAGTAATGGAACTCTATAATTAGCCGTAATGTTAAACAAATGTAGCACCTTTGTCAATGTTTAATTGTGTCTAACTCTGATGTCCTCATAATTTAATTGTGGAGTCCGCTAATTATATTACATGCACGTTTGTATTAGGTTTTAAATAGTGCTTGTCTGCGCAAACCTCATTGGCAGAATGCTGGTGTTAAACCTTAGCAGCCATGCTGTGTGATTGCCACTGTAAGTGGTGGTTAGCATGTTGTTAAGGGGAAACCACAGTGATTATTGGCAGAAAGAAATTGTAGGATTTTTTACTGAATAGAGGATCCATCATAAAATCACTTTATGATTCATGTCATCTACGGTCTAAAAAATAAAAATAAAAAAATAAAAACTTTGTCTTTACACAAAAAAGGTACTTTTTTGTCAGAAATGTTTCGTAAGATTATTTTAAAAGAAAAAACATAACCAAGATATAAAAAATAATATATAAATACAAACATCTGATGATGCTTTCAGATGAATGATACAAGAAGTTCTTTTGCTCCTTTACTGTATTTCATTCTGCAACAAAACTTAGCAAACATCATGTTTTAAGTCAATGCTTCTTTAACGAGCAGGGAGGCCGGGTGGCTCAGTGGTTAGCACTGTAACCTCAAAGAAAGCATGTTGCTGGTTTGAGTCCTGGGATTTCCCTTACAATCCAAAGACATGCAGTAAACTGGATAAAAAAATTAAAAAAAAAAAAAACGTAGTGTATGTGTGTGATTGAGAGTCTATAGGTGTTTTCCAGTGTTGGGTTGCAGTTGGAAGGGCATCTGCTGCATAAATCACATGTCAGAGTACTTGGCAGTTCATTCCTCTGTGGTGACCAGGGACCAGAAACTAAAGATGCGACCCAAATGGCACACTATACACGCTCAGAAAAAAGGTACACAGAGGTACAGATAATGTTCCTTCAAGGAACAGTTTTGTACCTTTCTAAAAAAATTGTACCCTATATGCTAGAGAAAAGACCTCTTATGATACTGTTCTGTACCGTTTATGGTACATCAGAAAAGATTGTTCTCATAAAAAAGGTACATAAGTGTTGGACAACTCCTTCTTTATTACAATAACTATTAAAACAAATATGACAGAAAATTTAAAGCGATTTTATGAATAATTTCCACATTAAAATATGAATCAACATTTAAAAGCATATGTTTAACCAGTTAAACTCCGCGGACCCGGTACCGGGTCCCTGACGTCATCGACTTTCACTTTAAGATTTAAAGGGCTAGCATTGCACCAGACCCCCGTAAGTGGTTTAGTTTGAAAGTGTAGAATCTATATTTTATGCACATATGCATCACTTTGGTTTTTATTCTACTGAACAAAAGTTATTTACACTTAAATACACAGTATTTTGAATACCCGAGCTGGGTATTGAACATTGGTTCATTTTCGTATTTTTCATGTGACACATGTACAAGTTATAGCTTAAATGATAGCTCTTGCCGGTGCTCATACGGTTCTAGCATTCTTTTACTGAATTATATTCACATATCTAACAGTTGTTGAATGAATGGCGGTGTTTCCATGGCGCAGAAGTGAAAACAATACATTTATGATCACTAAGCAGCCCCAGATAGCACAGACAGCTGTCATCTCTTACCTTATGCTGTGCGCTTCAGGGCCATTCTCCTCTGTTTTTGAGCTGATGTGTATAAGTTATCCTTTTACATGTCTGACGTGGTCCAAACACAGTGAATTATGTTTGATCAAACAAAAGAATAGTGAAATATGAAAACAATGATGGCTCCCTATGGCTTGTACAGCACCTCTCAGCAGTTGGAATACAATAACTTTTGCATAGATTATGGTGGAGACATTTTTCTTTGTTCCTATGATTACAGACATGTGCAGGAACCACCAACATTAATTACAGCACGCTAGACCACACATAACCTAAAAGGTACACTTTCAAATTTGAGTTTATAAAAAAAAAAAAAAAAAAAAAAAAGCACCTCTTTTTTTAGGTGTTTATTACAATGATACCAACTTTTTGCATTTACATCTCTGCATGTGGATTTGGGAAATTTGGGTAGTAAAAATGCAGGCAGAAATCCCAAAATAACAGCATAGTTTAAAGAAACTCATAAACATTAATTATTAAGTTCTATAATACAAAACAACTGCTAAAACAAAACTATAGGTATTGTAAACTAAACATTTAAGGCAATTTATAATAAACATTTGATAAGCATTTTCTGATAAAACATTTTCAATATTGATATCCCCACCTTTTGGTTTTTACTTTCCACTATGCACATGAGCTGGCAAAAGTCCTGCATATACAAAGTGTTCATGCAAACATTTTAGTATTGTAAAACTGATCAAACATTGTGCATTTCTTTTTACAATACGTTTGCATAACTCTATTTCTATTTTAACATGAAGAAATTAAATTATCTTTTAAGTGATTACAAAGGCATTGTGTGAAAACTGGAGAAAGAGTGTTTCTTTAAGATTTCTGTCAAAAGTGTTGTGAAATGTTTAGAAAAAATAGATCTGTTTATTTAAGCTAAAGTATTTACTATTCTTTATTGTAAAAGGAAAAGCACATTTACACAAAAATAAACTTTTTTTTAAAACATTGTATGAAAAATGTGTTTGATGTTTTATATTTATTAAAAATAAACTGAGGCATTTTGGATAAAGCAACATGCCTTTAAATAGGTCTTGAAGGAACACATTTGACACTGTTAAGGTACAAAGTGTCTTGTCACTGTAATGGTACCTTTATGGATGCATTTGTTCCTTTGATGAAGGTATGATATTGTATCTGCAGGTTTTAAAAACCAAAGGTACATTTTATTTCTCCTTGGTACAAATTATGTCCTTAAAGAGTCAAACTGCAATAGTACAAATTAGTTTCTTTGTCTTAAAGTACAACTCTGTCCCATAAAAAGGTACTGCCCCAGTGAAAAGGGTATGTACCCTCTTTGGTACAACATTGCACCATTTTTTCTGAGAGTGTACACTACGTACTTTTGCACTTACACACTCAACAGCATAGTATGTAGTGTCGTCCCAAATGGAACACTAAAGGTTTTTACAAAGTGGAAATGCAAACTGTTTCCCTGATGACGTTTGACGGTTGCCAAATTAGTGAAATAAATGACCAAACTATCAAATAATACCTGCCATAAGTATTACCGCATTCACAATCGGGAGGAGGTATAAACAATCTTGTAGAAAAATACTGCTTTCACAATCCAAAATAAATAAAGTAATCCAACATCCTCTGTGTACGCAAAGCAGGGTCGGTTGAGTGCGTGAAGTGTCCTACACCCCATCCTTCATTTTACCGGTTGAATACTGTAAGTGCGTCATCTGGGTATTTAAAGTGCACTTATTATTTTTGAAGTTTTCAGTGTGAATGCACTACTTACACTTTTTACTACAAAATGGCATATAATAGTGCATAAGTATGGGATTTGGGACACACCTTCAGACGAACGACAGTAAGAGATATTTTAACATGTTTAATAAATGTAAAAGTTCAGCAGAATGAGGATCCATTTGCAGTTTTATTAAAACAGCATCACGGTTGATCACTAGCAGAGAGGAATATCAGGAAACATGCAAACCTGTCCTATTATTATTATTATTATTATTATTAATGATGATAATAATAATAATAATAATAATAATAATAATAAAACATACAAGGAACTCTCAGAAATGTCCACTTGAGCAAAACATAACTTTGCAAAGTAGTAATGAGTCAGTGTGTGTCATATAGTCCTGATAATTGGTAACAGCTGGGGAATAATCAAAGCAAGGGCTTATGGGAAATGGAGTCCGGGAAGAAAAGTCAGTGCTGTGGAGATGGGTACCTTTGGTGATGATCAGAGGGAAACACAATTAAGCAAATCTGTGATTGTCATGCACATCTTTTTCGGTAAGCATGCTGTGATCTATATTAAATCTCTCTTTAAAGCCAGAGGCCGCTCTGTCATGGAAACCTCCAAATACCCACAAAGAAACTGAAGAAATCCAAATAGCGGTTGCTTAGTAAAAAAAAGATTTTATTAACTGCTTTTATTGATTCAGTTATTGATATTGATATTGTCAATATCAATCAATATTGATATTGATTTTATTGATATACTGCTTTTATTGATTCAGTATGACAAATAAACACGACTATGGAATCTCACAGAAGGATTTATTTCAAACACTAAAGTTAAAGTTAAAGTTAAAGTTATGAGGTAAGTTTGGAGTAAAAACATGTTATTGTGTGTGGCAACCTCATGCACAACATTTACTATACATTACTAAACAGCTGTTAGTATTGCAGAATGATTATCTTGATGTCATTTGTCTGCAGTGTATATGAATCTGTATAAAAAATGTTACTTCATATAAACACACAGGCCAGGCCCTAACCAATTTGGCGCCCTAGGCAAGATTTTAGGTGGCGCCCCGTCACATCGCAGTAAATTCCACTGCTAGTGTATAGTCATAAGAAACTAAATCGCTTTTTGATCGACTACTACAATCTGGGAAAACATCAGATAAATATGCCAATGCAATTAACGTTATTGCTGAATAGATCTAATATTTACACACTTGCTTGAGGAAGAATGATGGGGGTAGTTACATTACTATTACTATTTTCCATAACATCTATGCCCTTCCATAACATTTTTTGACATTAAAACTAACTGATAGCACTATAGCTATTTATTGATTAGCAATCTGTCAACGTTGGGATGAAAAAAATATGGGACAACAAATAGCTTTAAATGATAGAATACATAGCAAACATTACAAAATATTGACAATAAAATAAAAGGTTTAGCCTATTAAAATCAATGACCTATACAGAAATTAAATAAAGCTTTATGATATATATTTACATTTTGATTGTTTTTGCATATTGAATAAAGTTACTATAGTTATTTAGTGAAGAGCAGCAAATGAATCTCCCATTGTGTTTTGTTTGATAACAGAGGTGTTCATATGAGAATGCACAGACCTATAATGAAGCATTCGACTACTTTAGTAACTGTTTGTGCTCATTTAAGAGAAAATGAGTTCTGTTTAAAATAAAACACGCAGGACGGAGCAAAAAATAAATAAAAATTTTTTAAAAAACGAAAATAAAAGCACTTTTCCACCGGTCCCTTACTGAGAGCTCCACTCCGCGCAAGCTCTCCCGGCTAAACGGAGCAATGGTCATAATGTCGAGCGAAAAAAAAGGAAAAAGACAGCTGTGAAACATAACCAGCTTTGTCTTTTTGTAGGAAACACACTTTAGATCTTTTTAGGGTAAGAGGTTTTTGAGTTATTGCCGTCTATAACTGAATGTGTCTGGAATATCGAAAACAAAACCAACTTAACCGCGTTCAATTCTGGCGCCCCCCCGGATGTACAGCACCCTTAGCATTTGCCTATACTGCCTATGCCACGGGCCGGCCCTGTAAACACACTAAGGTTTACTAGAACTGGCTTTACTGACAAAATGCACATGAAAATCATCTTTGATTAATCATCCAGCTCTAATTACAGGTCAAGCTGGGATAGAATGGAAGTTGAAGTTCAGAGTGCACCTTCCAAACTTATTTACATAAACCACACTAATTAAGCAACCCCCTCAGAGTTAGTTTTAATGAAACCAAACACACCCTAAAAAGAATTGGCAGAATGTAAACGCTAAGGAGATGATGTAAAAGCTTAGATAAAGCAGAGATAAAAGCTTACAGTAAAGTCTGCAGTCGCCTCCATTTGACAGGTTTCTCTACAAGAGCTAGGATGAAACAGAGCTGGTGCTTTTATCTAGCTGGAAATGCATATAATGTTCAATACATCTGAGGCCAGTTCAGTCAACAAAACTATAGTGGAGACACTTTACTGTGCAGTCTTCGGGAACAATCATGTAAAATAGATTTTGCCTTTAGATTTGTAAGATGCAGTTCAGAGTTATTGAAAATAAAACCCCAAAGTCTATAGAAGCATTAAAAAAACAAATAAAATACAAATAATGGTATTATATAACACTGTGTCATGTATGCGCTACTACAGAAGATTACAATAATACAATAGTTATGTATATGAAAGCAAGGGAAAAGCAGCACACCGGAATGCTAAAATGTGTTTCTTGTCAATGACCAGTTGAGTCAACAACACGTACTGAAGATTTTTAAAGGAATAGTTCAACTAAACATATAGAAGCCTATTTTAACGATCTAGGCACAAAGTCTAAAGCGCATGCCATAAAAACATTAAGGGTGTGTCTGAATCCACTGTTGCTAATTTAAGGATGAAAAATATGCAATGCGCCCTGGCACATGGTCTAACAGGGTTGTGCTTATTCTCTTAATGAGTTAGGGGTGTTTTGAGCACAACGTGCATTAAACTAATCAGAGTCTCATCTCCCATTCCCTTTAAGAGTCAGTCGTGTCGCACCATGGTGGATTTGATATTTACATGGCGGACTTTGGAAGTGGAAAAACTGAACATTTCACAAGCGAGAAAACAGTTAAACAAACCATCTGCAGCACAAGAAAAAAGAATGAGTCTCCTCCATTCGGCCTCTTTACTTTTTTTATTTCACTTGTACTCTACTCCTTTACTTTCGTAGAAAAGGAAATGGTGTTGTACGCACTCCATTAGCCTAAAGAATATCCATTCACCTACACATTTAATTTTGTTTCTTAAGCACAAAGATTTGTTTCAAAACTATTTTTAAATTCCGTTCTAATTTCCAACAATATAAATGAACAATAATAAGTGTGGTCAAAAAACCCAAACATGACCTATTCTTATTCAAATCTAAACTTGTTTTTATAAATATATATATATATATATATATATATATATATATATATATATATATATATATATATATATATATATATATATATATACATATAATAAATACTGCGAATAACAATAACATTATACAAATGCAAATTGGCATGAATAAACTGAAAAAATGTCTCCAACATGAAGAAGGCATGGAGGTTGCGGTTTTTATATTTATGTAGAAAATAATTTTTGTAACATTTTAATTCTTATATTTTTTTATATGTAAAGATATTTGTGTATTGCTGTACATTCTGTGTGTATTAAGCAATGTGTAAGCATTTTGGACCTACATAGGTGCATAACACGCTCTGCGCTGGACTTTAGACCAGCTTTTAGTTGGTCAACGGCGTGGTCTATTTCAGTTCTTAAAAATAGCAACGCACCAACAATGCACCTTAACACACCTCCATTTTAGGCTAAAACACCCATGAGTCCACAAAGTGGCGCAAATGGATTTACTATCCAACGTGGTGCAAAACATGAAAATTAGTGTTGCACTGATCTGAAAATAGCAACAAATTGCGCCAAGCATGTCTTGCGCTTTATTGCGCTGGGTCTATGATAGGGCCCACAGTGATAAACAAAGTTCCATACCTAATTGACTGGCTTGTTTAATTTGTATGATCTGGATAACTGAAAACCACTAAGTTCCAAAATATAAATAAATATACTATAGATATCAATGGCTGACAGTTTCCAGCATTCATTGAAATATATTCTTTTGTGTTTAACAGAGGCAAAAATAAAAAAACTCAAACTGGATATGGAATAAGTGAAGAGTAAGTAAATTATGACAAAATTTCCATTTTAGGGTGCACTATTCCTTTTATTCTGCAGATATACAGTAAAAGTATATGATTCTGAACTGAATTCTGGTTGAACTCTTCAAAATAAAGGTTAAAAAACAAGGTTTTCAGGCGATGCCAAAGAAGAACACATTTTAGTTCACTTAAGAAAAATTTAATGTACAGTTCTTTTAAATAATATTTCTTAACTTGAAGAACAGTTTAATAATAAACTTTTAATAAACTTTTTGCATTCGCCAGAACATTGTGATGTACGTCACACTCGGTTTCATTACTGACATATACATTGGATGGTCCTATGCTTTATCAGTGCACAGTGCTCCTGTATGTGAATTTAAAACACTGAGGAGATAAAACCTTTCAATAAAGTATTTGTTTTTGTTATATGTGCACACAAAGGCATTTTCATAGCTTTATAATATTCAAATTGAACCACATTGACTGTTTTGACAATGTTTTTGGTACCTTTCTGGATTTTAAACAAGTCAGGACCATTGTTGTCTATGGAAGGTAAGGCAGCTAACTTATTTCATCCATTCATTCAATTTTCCTTCGGATTAGTCCCTTATTAATCAGGGGTCACCACAGCAGTTGCCAACTTATCCAGCATATGGTTTACACCAGTGGATGCCCTTCCAGCTGCAACCCATCACTGGGAAACACCCATACAGTCTCATTCACTCGCCGACCTGAATTCATCCAAGATATCACAATTTGTGAAGATCTTGTGGGGAGTAATTATTGACAGAATTGATAATTATTGATGGAATTTTCATTTTTGGATGAACTTTTGTACTAAAAAAAAGAAAAAAATATATTTTACATAGCGACGAGTCAGAGGAATCAGCAAATGATATTAACAGAAAAAGTTAACTAATCTTTAATAAAGAATTTGCTTATTTTTTTAGAAAGTCGTTTCTGGACCAACAAAGAATCCAGAAAAATATATTTCTTTGGCAAAACAGTGACCATCAATCTGGAATCGAACTTTCCTCTCTGTCCTTCCCAAATCTTACGTACATACTCTGAGTTCTGTCAGTCTGAGGCCAGTTGCACCCGCTTCAGCAGCCATCAGGTGTCTGTGAGTCAGTACCACCTGGCAGGGTCACGGGGCAGTCACCAACGGCAAGAAAACTGGCATCCCACTGTCCTCTTCCCTCTCCTGCCATTCCCTCTTTGTTCCCCTTTCTCAGCTTGCATGACAAGAAACAGATTAATATAGCAGCACTAACAGGACGAGGTGGGACACAGTTCTGCAGTGCACGTGTGTATGTGTGTGTGTGTGTGTGTGTGTGTGTGTGAGTGCGAGTCTCGCACTTTCCTGGCATCTGTTCATAATTGAAGCCCATATGAGATCTGGCATGAGGAAAATAGACAGTGTTACAAGGGAAAAAATGGATACCGGATACATCCACCTGCCCTCAATATACACTCACAGGAAAAAAAAAAGAAAAAGAAGGAAGGAGAATGAGTGAAAGAGATGGAAAATGTAGAGATACACAGAGGAAATGAAAGAAGAGATACAAGCACAGGCATGAGATGAATAGGGAGAAAGACGGGAACGGTGGAGAGGAAAAACAAATGGAAGGAAATCCTTTTTCATGCTCATTTTTCATACTGAATGTTCATGTATGTGAGACAGCGGGGTGCACGGCAGTTGAGATTCGTGCGCACACACATTCAATATGTGAGACATGTTTTGGCTTATGAATGAGTTCCTGCATGTATAGGCACTGCACAAATGGAACAAAATTAGCAGCAGTGGATGAAAGAGGAAAATGAGGTTCTTAGAATTGCGTGTCTGCATGTGTTTAGTGTGTGGAATTCAATTTCTCAACATTCTAATACCTCATTGCTGCAGGAAAAGGCTGTAAATGATCTCCACCTACAGCATCCTCACATGCAATATAACATACTAGCTGGGAGTCCTTCAGTACATATACAGATGTTATGCAATGATGACAAAAAAAAAGCTTTCACCATTCAAATAAGAAAACATTATTATAAAATTGCCATTGTAAATCAGGCTAAGGTTAGAAAATACATTTTAATGCTTCTAAGTAATGCATTTGCACAACTTAGTTAATTTTAGGATTTTTTTTAAACAAAAAAAGTTATGAAGTGAAGCTTTAAACATTAAAATGTAAAAAAATCTGCCATTCCTATTCACAATTATCAATTAAATCGGAATTGTTAGATAGGGAAATTACCAACCTACATCACACATGACGTCACGAGTTCAACAGCGCATACCGGTTGCATAAGACAAACAGTAAACATGTGGTGCTGTGCCGTAGCATACCAAAATCGAAATTCAAAAAAATAGAAAACTTAAATTTTGCTACATACCATCTACCCACACTGCTTTTAATGCCAACCACAGACAACTCTGGCCAACAGCCTTCAGAAGAGCTGAATGGAGTAAGGACCTAATTAAAAACACTGGGTTTCAATGAGAAATTTGTATATTATGATAGTTGCCACTGGATGCTTGGCCATTTCATCTCATTCTCAAATGATGTTTAACAGAGCAAGGAAATTTTCACAGTATGGCAGATAATATTTTTTCTTCTGGAGAAAGTCTTATTGTTTTATTTCGGCTAAAATAAAAGCAGTGTTAAATTTTTTTAAAACCATTTTAAGGTCAAAATGATTAGCCCCTTTAAGCTATATATTTTTTCGATATTCTACAGAACAAACCACCGTTATACAATAACTTGCCTAATTACCCTCACCTGCATAGTTAACCTAATTAACCTAGTTAAGCCTTTAAATGTCACTTTAAGCGGCTAATATCTAGTCAAATATTATTTACTGTCATCATGGCAAAGATAAAATAAATCAGTTATTAGAAATGAAGTATTAAAACTATTATGCTTATAAATGTGTTGAAAAAAAAACTCAGTTAAACAGAAATTGGGGGAAAAAAATAAACAGGGGAGCTAATAATTTGACTTCAACTGTATGTCAGACGAACGCTCACTTTAACGTTAATTTGCTGATTAACTGTGCTTATAACTGGGTGACATGCTGTTATAATATGCTGAAATCATTATGTAAATAATATATATATATATATATATATATATATATATATATATATATATATATATATATATAATCAATATAACTCATCTCTAATACAATAAAAAAACTCTGTACCGCATCAGATGTAATTTCCTTGCTGTAAATGCTAGTGCTCTCGTTTTTTTTCTGCAGCCACGATGCGCATGCATCCTGAATGTTTACAAACCATTAATTCACCTATATAATCAAAGCTGTGATTTACAATCCCAAGAAAAGACATTTAGTAAGACATTTAATATCTTTCTTTTTTTTTTACTCTGCAGAAATTGGCTTCCATACTTCATTTTTTCATTCGATTTACCATCCATTTTGTTCTTGCTTCTATCTTGTTTTGGGCTTGGCTAGAAATGTTTCCTGAAAAACACACTAATAAAAGAAAACCTTGCAGCGTGTTATCAGAATTTGAGTGTGCACTCCCATATGCACTTAACCTTGTGCATCAACGCAAGAGTGTGTGTAAACATGCGCATATGGTGAACACTGAGCATGTCTGTTCACCTATGTTGGCGTGTGTTCAAACCCTCATGCGAATGCTCCCCTGATGGGGAAGAATCCCTCGGTCAATGAATAATTCATCATACATATCTTGTTAAAGAAAAAAAAAATCAAGGCGGGAGGAAATATGGCTGTTTGATATTTCCATGAAGGGATTTCTCTCCATAGCACAGCATCAGCCTGAATGTAGGCCACCGTGATGCTCCAACATACTGATTGATGCTAATCATCATGACTGGTCTTGTCTCCTCCTTTTTTTAAGTAAACGGATGTTGTATATTGTTTAAGCCTGTTTCTCTTTTTCATTGTGTGTGCGCGCGTGCATTTGTTCACCCGGCTTCTCTTTAAATAGAGCACAATTTCACAGGTTATTAAGTCAGCTCATCCTGCTCTTTACATAGCGCTGATTCCCGTAATTATCCGTAATCATTTATTTATTTGTTTATATAGTTATTTCAGCTAGTGCATTTGTAAGTCGGAGGCATTCGCGGAATATTAAAGAAGTCAGAAATGAGGCTAAATAATGAAGCGAGGGCTTAAAATAAATCATGACAAACTCGATGATGATTTTAATGCTGTGTTCATTTAAATAGACTGAAGAGCAATGGGAGCATGTGGAGGGATGAAAGGGAATGCAGGTGATCTGAGAGAAAGGAAGAGAAAGATGAGTTTAAACGGAGATATCAATGCCCACAATAAACAATCATCTGCTATAAGTGCTCAGAGAACTCTTTACCACCACACTTATCGCCGTGTCCTCTAAGATGTCAATATTTCTTCAGACGAAGCTCCAATCCCTCTGATTTTGGCCACCAGTTTCAGATAGGCTATTTATCGAGCTATTATCTCCAAATGTGCCTTGCTGTGAATGTCAAATAGGACATCCTACTTGTTGTACGTCAGGATAGTGTTATCGCACGTTGCAATACGCAATGTTGTTTTAAAGATATCGACTTAAAGGCATATAGACTGTTTTAATGTGGTCATGTCATTGGCACATGAACATTTCCTGCTTGTTATTAAACTATTTCATAACTGTAACAAGAGGAAATTTAATCATAACAGCTTCAAACAGTGTTCAAACAGCTATCATAACATTATTTATCAATATGTGGCTCTGAACTCTCGGAAGCTTTAGAAATTAAAAATGTAAGACAGGAAATATGTTGGGACCATTGATTTTGTTTACATCCCTCGAATAGATCTATATAGTTGACCCCAAAATAAAAATTGTGTCATCATTTACTTGATCTCAAGTGGTACTAATGCTTAATGAGATTATTTTTTATTTATTTTGATTACTAAGATTATTATTATTTATTTTTTATTATTTTTGAAAAAAATTGGAATATGATACCAATTGTAGGAATTTTTAAAAAATGTATATCGATGGTGAATAAATGCCAACGTTATGCAAAAAAAAACAATTTAATTCCTTTAAAGCAAGTTTTAATACATTGTAATCAGTTTTTTAATAATTTATTCCTGTTGTTTTTACTTTCTTAGAGTGCTTTTACATCAATGGTTTGGTTCATTTGGTCCAGACCAAGGGCACCAAATAATACATTGTGGCATTTTTCTGCCGTTTTTGGGTCCTTTTCATATCACGCAGATTGCTTTGATCAGACACAAGTTGAAAAAAACCCAATGCAGTCATGTGACAAAATCCACATCACTCATTGGCCAGATGTTATTGAACATGGTTCCAAAACTGCTTTTTGATTAGTCAGAATTAATGTATGGGAAAATGCCAATGGAACTCCCACAAGTAAACAAACCGGCAGACACAAAATGTCGCTTTTTACTTTGGACGGGTGACTGTGCTGGCTGATTGTATTCCCAGCCATAGTATACTATATGTCTCCAACACTAGAAAAACTATCATTTCGAGAATGAAGAATGGCTATGGCTAGAAAACAATGAGATAATGCATTGCAAACTTCAAAGGCGCAACGCAAGTCACTTCATGAGGAGGCATGAATTAATCATTAATCATATTCCACAAAAATTACCAAAGATCCATCAGGTAATGGTAATGTTTTTCCCTCTCTCTCTGTTTAAAATTGTTGGTAAAGCGCTTTCAACTATTTTTTTTTTCTCACATCCTATAATGCAGGGGTGTCAAACTCAATTCCTGGAGGGCCGAAGCCCTGCACAGTTTAGTTCCAACCCTGCTCCAACACACTTATCTGTAGGTTTTAAACAAGCCTGAAGGACTCAATTAGTTTGATCAGGTGTGTTTAATTAGGGTTGGAACTAAACTGTGCAGAGCTGCGGCCCTTTTGGAACTGAGTTTGACAGCTGTGCTATAATGCATCAGACTATGGCAGCTGGATTAGTCCAAAAAGGCGCAGTACTTTCTGCGATTGGGTCGGTTCTAGTTCGGATCATGCTCTCACCACAAATGAACCGCTCCAGGATTCATTTGAAAGCGTACCGAGATCACCTCCTCAAGGAAGTCTCAGTGCGCTTCCACTTTTGGTGCTCACTTAAGTGCAATTGCTAAATTCACACCAGCCCAAACTAACTCTAGTGCAATTCAACCTAACTAAATATAGGCAGGTGTGAAAACAACCTTATACTTGTGTTTTTATGCTTCTTTTTTTCTTGTTCATGTAAAGCACTTTGAATTACATTGTGTATGAAATGTGCTTTAAATAAACTTGTCTTGCCTTGACTTGCCATGCGTTTAACAGAAGAAAGAAATTCAGACAAGTAAACGCCTATGGTGAGTCTGATCGTGTGAGGGGTTTAAAAACGTGAAACGTTGATTTAAACAAGTACGAATAGATTTTTATCACACAAAGCATTTGGAAAGAAAAAAAGAGCACCCCATGAACAAATCTTTAGTAAACTAAAGACAATCCCAAACTTCAGTAAATGGGCTTGCAGGGTTATAGACAGTAACAAAGTGGATGCTGACAACAGGCATGTGGATCCAAATGCAGTTTTATAAAGGCAATGGTCATAAACAAGAGCAAAACAGTAGCACGAGGGTAATCCAATAGATGTGGCCAAAATACAAACAAGAAGTCAGACTAAAGCGGCAAAGAATCAAAACGGAGTACAAGGCAAGAATCAAAACACTGGAAAAACAAACAAAGAAAAAGCTTTTAATATTCGTGATAGAAACAAGACTCAGCAATGTGAATGTGAAAGTGAGATGTATATATAGTTCATGTAATCAGTCCATCGTGAGCTACAGATGCGCCTGTATGTCAGTCTCTGGATTATTTTCAACTGTTGAAGGGGTTGATGAGTGCAACTGGTTTTGGGAGTTGTAGTTCGTAAGAAATACTGGGAGTAATCTCCTCACTACATTGGGCCTGTTTACACCTATTCACTGTATGCATTTTCTTAGAGTTGATTTAATTTTGTGTACACTAAACGAATATGACACAGATCTTTGAATTCAATGCTATATACAAATTAGTTTATGGGAACTAAATCTGACATATTTATTTTATTTACATAATGACAGAATTGTTAGCCACATATTTCTTTTGGCATATGAATGATTTTACTGTATATGCGGGCTACACTTGTGTTTCACACATTATCATACATGCACAAGGTGTCATTCCAGTTAAAACAAATAATATTTTTTCGTAGGGATTTGTGACATCATTTAAAAATATCAAAAAATATCCTACACTAATAAATAAAAAAGAAAAAATAAATAAAAATGTGCCTTTCTAAATAATTGAAACATTATTTTCTGTTGTTTGACCATAATGGCTCAGTGGTTGGAACTGTCGCCTCACAGCAAAAAGGTCGCTGGTTTGAGTCCCCGCTGGGCCAGTTGGCATTTCTGTGTGGAGTTTGCATGTTCTCCCAGTGTTGGAGTGGGTTACCTCCGGGTGCTCCGATTTCCCCCACAGTCAAAATGCTCTATAGGTGAATTGAAATAAACTAACATCCGCTGAGTAAAAAAACATAAGCTGGAATAATTGGTGGTTCATTCCACAGTGGCAAACCCCTGATAAAAAGGAGACTAAGCTGAAGGTAAATGAATAAAACTATTTTTAATGCTGCCATTTTATGTCCAAATTATTATTTATTAATTAATAACTGGTCAAAAATTTAACAAAATAAAAACAATAAAATAAAATATATCTGATCAGAAAAAAGCAATAAAGTAAGGTGTAAACAGTACTATACCATAGGTCCTATTCAATATGCATTAGACTACATAGCACAGGTGATTGGTTGCTGAGGCAACAGCAATCAATGAGCTTGCTCCTCAGCATTTAAATACATCAGTGAGGTTTGCGCTAGTTTTCGAACACACTTCTCCACCCCTGTGTATGTACACAATTTTTCCTGTGTATACTGTAGGTCTGCTATGGCATCATGTGTTTATTACCAAACAAAATCTCAGAGTTTTCATGAGACAAATACAGTACTTTGTGAATGTTAAGGTTAGTGGCTTCATTTGTGTTTTCTTTTTGATTAACCTTGATTGTTTCTCTTGGCTCTTCTAGTTCTTCCATAGGTGAACACACCTGCTTGTTGTTGGGGATTAATAGAGAGAAAATAAAAACACTCTAATGAGGAGAAGAGACACAGCTTTAGTGGACCAAGCAGTACTTTGTGTTGTTAGTAATTTTGCTTTTGGAGATGTATTAAATTGTTTGATATTCCTTTATTTGTTGTCTTTGTGTACGAATGTTTTCGTTATTTTGTGTTGGGTAAGAATAAATCAATTTAAAATGTTTATAATGCTTACTCATTTCTTTTATGTTGCTTGCTCTCTCTTTTAAATGAGCCATCCTAAAGAGGGGTCGTAACAGTGAATTTTGTGTGTCATAGAGTGTCAAACTTCTCAAATAATAAGCTTATCTGTAGAAATGTATGCACCCATATTTTCAAATCAGTGTTTATTAATAAATCCAGTTTTTTAATGACAGGGGGTTTGCAAACTGTTAGTAAATCTGACCATTTAAATCTTCAGTAACCAACCATAATACAGTTTAAATAGGTGCTATCTGTGGTGATACAGCACTGTGACATGTATATATAAACTAAGACATTGTCATATCATATATTGTGTCTTGTTCTTCATGAAAGTCAGTGCTTTATGCAATTAACAATGCGTCACCTTTGAATTACAAGGTTCTATCTGCGTTCCCAATGATTTTGAGATATTGAGCTTTAAAGTTTTTGCATTCTATAGCAAACAGTATGTCTGTAACATATGTTTTTTTAAATAAAAATGTTATAAAATGTAAACAAATGTTATAAAATGTAAATAAGTTGTAATTTAATTAGAATATGTGAATAACTCAATTTTGACACAAATGTCAGATAGACCCTTATAATTCTAAGCTGACGAATGTTAGTATTTTCGTGAAGGAAAAGGAATTTTATAGAGATTTTGCATACATTTTTTTATTTATTCATCAAAAATGACTAATTTGTTCCCCAATTCATTTGAATTTAAACGTACTACTCAGCCGTTAGAAAAGTATGTTCTATACAGTATGAATGTGAAAAGTATGGAATTCGGACATACTACATCCGCCATTTTTGACATAGTCATGTAATATACCTGTGTAATTTGCGTCGCTTTACTCCCATTCATGAATTCGCGCGCGGGGCATCATGGGATAGCGCAGCATGCCTGGGATGCACACTCCAGAATCTCGCCGGAAGTAGTAAGTCATCCGGGTACTTTTCGCATACTGTTTTTTTGAAATCTATCTAATACTGATTTTAGCATACTATATAGTATGGAAGTGTGCGGTATCGGACGCAGCCTAGGAGACAAATAAAAGAGGGAGGAAATGCAGGAGAAAGGACTCTTTGCTTATTGGTAAATATTTAGCAATACTGAGTGTGCTCCACAGGTAAGTTGGCTTGACAAATAACTTGTATAACACAATCTTTCCTTTCCATATACACAAGACACTTTCTTATTAACACTTCATGTTTGTTGAAATATTGTGCCATTCCTAATGTGCATCACACAGGTGAGTGGGCTTGATAAACCACTTGTAGGTGGCACACTCTTTTCTTTGTACCAGACACAAGGACATAGGGACGCCATATGAATTGGAAAACATTTAGCAGTACCGAGTGTGCTCCACAGGTAAGTGTGCTTGACAAATCACATGTAGAACTTTCTCTTCTTCTGCTCTGGGAAAAAAAACACTTTACTTTAAAGGACATGTTCATAAGACTGGCATGGAACATTCATAATCATGACCTGACATGTCATGAATATGTATGAGATTTCATGCATGCTTATGGCAACGGTTAATAAGAGTCATTCGCTCTGTTGTGTCATTTTAAATGCAAAGGTGACATTGTTTGAAATGTCCTTGTTATGTCAACTTGACATAAATAAATACATCATATCCTGTCTGTATTTTTGTCATGGTGACTATACATTACCAAAACCGCATAGCATGTCATAAATCTCTCATAAACTTGACTGTCATGAGGCCTTTTTTATGACAGCATGAATTTTATAACAGTGTCGTTAATATTTTCTTGACCTCAACTACAGTGGTACAAACTGAATTTGTCATTAAAATGTCATTCGATATTAATGATGCTGTTATTTGAGTATTGCCACTTTAACTGAGAAACTTGAATGAAAAATCATTTTGTTTTACTTAATAATGACTAGAATGACACAGTTATAACAATAATTTCTCAACAAGGGAACACTCATTAGTGTGTTTTTGCCTATTTACACTGAAACGATTGTTATTTTTGTTAAATAAACATTATATCTATTTGACAAATCAATCAACAGGCAAACTATTTTAGTAGGAATTCTCACAAGATCACCTCATAAAGTAGATAGCCTACATTAACTATTACATTGGGTTGTCTGGAGTTAAATAAAATACATTTAAAAAAATAAAGTTAAAATACGTTTTACTTTTTTCAAAATATGTGTAATGATTTAAAAAATACAGACTTTACATTTATTCTTACTGTTACTGTTACTTTAAAGGGAACCTATTTTACCCCTTTTTACAAGATGTAAGACAAGCCTTTGGTGTCTCCAGAATGTGTCTGTAGTTTCAGCTCAAAATACTCATCAGATCATTTTCTTTAGCCTTCAGAATCTGCACATTTTGGTTCTTGAATACATTGTAGCTGTTTTTGTAGCCTGTGCTTCTCCCCTCCCACCATTCACATCTATGCGTGTCTGCTTCTCACCATGCCTTTGGCAAATAAACAGACAGAAACAGACCCGGATAACACTGAAATACAGCTTATTAGTCAAAAAGTCCAAGTAAGTTTATTTCATGTACTTGTGGTGGAGTTTATTCAAGCCTTTCTGAAATGATGAGTCACACACAAATGCCTTCTGCAGTACACACACAAATACACACATATGCTCATTTACTGACACGATGTGGCCGCGAAAATTATAGCAGTTAAGAATTACAAAGCTTTTACTTTCTTTTTCACGAACATGCTGTTTTAAAAACGGTTTAAACTCATAAAACTTACAAAAAAAAAAAAAAAAATCACACATATTTTAATCCTAGTTTATTTGCAAAAAAAATGTTCTGTGGACATGTGTATACATGTTATTATAGAAACATGGCGCCTGTCAATCAATTCAGAGGGCGGGGAAAAACGCACTCCTACATCACTTTGTGGTGGGCCTCAAAATCACTGGGATATGGGTCCTATTCTAATGTCAGGAAATAAAAGAAAGACTTATGGGGTTTCTATCACTCCAATATGAAAGTGGACACACTATACATATAGATAGTTCTGTCCACAGCTTACACAAGGTTTCACCACAGGTTCTCTTTAAGAAGTGCATTCTACTCTACAATATATTTCTTTCACAATATCTTTAAATTAAACTGAACTTTTTTTTTTTTTTTTGACAGGTCATTGTAAGGATTGTTTTTCCGTAAAAATCTGGTAAGGTGATTCTTAGCAGCTCTGGAGATGAAGGTATGTACTAATGGCCTTATATATAATAAAACAACAGATGGTGAAAACCATCACGCCAACTCAATTCATATTAAAATAATATTTTTGTGTTTTTTTATTTACAGACAGTAACGTTGGAAGTATCTCACTACTTCTATATTTATTCCAATTTTGTCAAATTCCAATGCATTACACAACCGTTTGCATTTTTATCACAGAATTGAGGAATTACAGCTGTTTTCTCTAAATTACGGTAATCAACGTGCCAATACAAGCTAAATAATGCAGCACTTAAAGTCCACATGAACCAGAATCTGTGACTGCTTTTTTTTTTGTGTTGTGACGTACTTCCTAGAGTAATGGAATATGAAATGAGAAAACATTGGCGTGGGTTGTTTTTTCTAATGCATGCTTATTAGATGTAGTAAAGCATTCATTTCATTCAGAAAGTTCAGAAAAAGTGTTTCGAGAGAGTTTTTACAACCTAAAAGACACCTCATCATCACCATTTCTGTTTGTTGGCAAAAGTGACAGTTGGAGGGGTGTGGTTAAGTATATTAGCCACGCCCTCTACCTCAGACAGAAGTAATCTGAGAATTTAACTAGAAACAACCAAGAAGTGCATTTTTTAGATTATTTTAGATTACAAAGGCAAGCATTTTTTTTTCTTCTTAATGACATGCACAGATGAATTGTTCACCACACTAGCAACGTGAGCAAACAAATCATATGGTAAGTTTTGATTTCATTTGTACTTTAAAAGACTGGAGGGTTTGTTCCAAAAGGACACAGTAAACCTGCCATTCCAAACGAATGCTTTACCAACACCCAAAATACACAACAAAAACAACAGAATGTACAAAAACAACAGGCAATACTGTATAGCTGCAGGGTGCAATGCTGTAGGTGAAAAGAGCAACTCCACTGAGCAGAATAAATAGAGCACATAGAGCCTAGCAGCAGGACCCAGCGCAACAAAACAAACATCTGTGATCATCAAGGAGCCAAATATACTCTCAAACACCGCTTTATGAGCGAGTCCAAATGGATATTTTTACCGAAGCAGAAGTTTTGTGGCGCACTCTGGAAAACGGCTTAACAAGGCAAGGACGAACAGCAGTGGGAATCTGCCCTGGAGGAGGCTCAGTGAAATCAGCGGAACTTGTTCTTCTCCCCTTCTTTCATTGCTTTATCAGAATAAACAAGGTGTTGATTGTTGCCCAGAAGTGCTGCTGCTAAAGTCCTCCAAATCTCTCTCTCACTCTGTGTGTGCCTCTCTGGGTGTTTGTGTTTGTTAATAGGATCTAGGATCGGTGGTTAGCTTGTCGTGTGATTGTATAGATGCTAATGTTTATGAATGAGAATCTGGAAGTCTCACGGATAACCTTATCTACATCCTCATTGGCCGAGATCTGTCCACTGCCCCAGGAAACAATACAGCCGCTCTCTCCTCTTTTAATTAACCTTGTTAATGAGAGTCACTGTTTGGATAAAAGGGACTGAGAGGCGGCTCTCGTTTTTATTATTTTTTCAGACGATGATAATGTCTTGCTTGAGAGGCTGCATCCTAGCATCAAGAGGCTCTCTTAAGAGTCTCAAAGCCCATCAATCATCTCGGAAAAAAATCAATTCAGATTCTGTTGGAATTTATCTTGGAGATGGTGAGAAATCAACAGGGATGTCATTATTTCTAAATCCGGTCAGATGATGTAAATGATGACCTCCTGCAAACCTCTGCAAGCCTCCTAAGTCTCTGAGTCTGCTTTTGCGAGCCCAGCCCTGAGACGTGTCACTCAGTATGAGGAGAACGTCACCTGGCAACCATCCAAATATCCTTAGAACCGCTAAATGGGTTGCATGGCAATAAGACTTTGTCACTATGGCGACAACAGCTGGCTGACTGCTGTATCGCCAGCATAATCACATGCCTTTGGACCTCTGCTGATGAACACAATTTGCTGTTAGACGTTGCTTTACTCGATAATACAATACATTGTGTTAATGAGTGTTTATGATATTGTTATGATGGGCACTTCTACATACAATGAACAATAATTTATGATTTAATCATTTTAAACGTAGATTTTAGGAATATAATTTTTAAGACGGTAAAGCCTTATTCTATATTCTCTATATTTTCTCTTTGTCGGATCATTCTCCGTAAACCCTTAAAATGGTTGTGCGTGAAAATCCCAGTAGATTTTCAGCAGTTTCTGAAATACTCAGACCATGCCGTCTGGAACCAACAACCATGCCACATTCAAAGTCACTTAAATCACCTTTCTTCCCCATTCTGATGCTCGGTTTAAACTGCTGCAGATTATCTTGAGCATCTACATGACTAAATGCAATAAGTTGCTGCCATTTGATTGGCTGATAAGAAAGCTGAGTTAACGAGCAGTTGGACTTTGCCTAATAAGTGGCCTGTGAGTGTATGTGGCTTAGGTAAGTGCACAAATTCTCCAGAAAAGGTTGCATAGGTCTATTCCCAACCCTAAGAACTGGCACTAATATTACTTGGTTGTTTTTGACCATATTTGGATTGGTCATGAATAATATTAAAGTCTGCTCTAATGCTTTGGCAGCTCAATAAATGTTTAATCCAGGTTTTCTGATGATCAGCTATGAGTAGCTGCATTACCCCAGAACTCTATCAGCTTGTTAAGTGTGACGTTACCCGAAGAGGCTGCAGGTCCAAGTGATCTATTAAACTGTATGGGGAAACTCAACAAATGGTGATAACAAACGTTTACAAAACGATGTAATACTTTCAAAATCATCATCGCAATATATATATATATATATATATATATATATATATATATACAGTAAATGCCTAATATCCAAAAATGATTCACTTTTTATGAATTGTTAAAATATTGGTGTCTGAGATGCTGCAAGTCCAGACACTGTTGTGTACACCATGATTTTATATAAACTCCACTTTAATGTGTGATATGAATAAAAAGTGGTCATAAAACTATATTCTCTTAATTTAAATGTGTAGTGGCTTGGACCAAGAAACAGTACTTCATATATCACGACTTAACAAGCTAATAATGCAGCTCTCGTTTTCAAAATAAGAGACCCACATACATAGTATGTACCTGTATAATACAAGTTTACATAAACTACTGCTTAAATAAAGGGGGAAACAATTATCATTGTAATTTCTCATTATTCAGCTATGCCTAGGTATGTCCAAATTTGATTGAAGGCTTTATAGGCTTTTTATTTTTAAATATAAACATGTTCACATGCTAATGAGTGTGTCTCAATCAGCTCCCTAGTTCCGTAAACAGTATTAATTGTGTTTTGCCTATATGTTTTTCTGACACTAAAAAAACATTGCTTTTCTTACTTTATTTTATTTATTTTTTTTACCTTGTTTCTGGTCCAAATATTTAAAAACAGTCTGTCAATACTGTGATAAGCAAAATAATATATTTTTTTCTTTTGATATAAGATTATTTAGCTTGTTTTAAGCAAAACTAAACTTAATTTTCACACATTGTTCCTTTAAACAAGACAATATTTTTGATTGTCTAGAAAATGTTTCTTGATTTAAGAATTGTTTTAACATTTGGACCAGAAACAAGTCTAAGAAAGCTTTTTTTTGCAGTGTACTATAAGAGTCAGAAAAAAACAATACAGGCAAAACACAATAATACTGATTGCTGAACTACGGAATCTTTGCAATGTAATCACTGACTTGCATTTCATGAAACACAAAGATAAATCTTTAACTTTCTAATGAAGGGGGGAGAGGGGGATAATCACCAACAAAACATGCTTCCCTTCAATAAATAGACTTGAATTAAGATATATAACATCCACATTTAGTATTTCCATGTTAAGCCTGTTCTATAGTCAATATATACTGTGTACTGTAAAAAAAGAAAATATTTTTTATGAAAACTTTTAATTAAAAACATTCCGATGACATTACTGTGCAGGTGAGCGCTTCTCGTCTGTTCACTACAACTTTTCAAAACGGAGCTGGTGGATAAATCCTGTCAATTTGCATGAGTTGCCTTTGAAGCAGGATGAAGATGAGCCTAATGAGCTTTGCTAATTACTGTGCTGATCACTGTCCCTATCTTTTTCTTGCTGTCTCAAACATCTTACCATTTCATACTTTGACTACTTCTAGCATATGCAGTAGGCAATTTCTGCAAACAGTGCATTTCAGTGCTTAGATCAGAGTACATTACTGGAATCTCCAATGCACTCAGCGTGTCTGCCTTAATCTCCAGCATAATTTAAATGGCTGTGAAGGCCAACTTTTTACGGGGAAGGTTTTGAAGATTAAAGTTTGTAAAAAATTAATTTCCATAAACCGTCTAAATCTTCCTAACCTTTCTTCTTACAAAGACTTTGAGTAAAGGTTAAGGTTGCTTTGCTTTTATAAAAAGATATCGAGTTTATATCGCATCCATTATTGAAAATATATAAACATGATTTTCCTTTGTTTTTACAAGATGAAGGATGAGTCAAAATGATTTTGTATGGTAATCATGGAGTCAAGGTTTGGCTAGTACTCATGGCCCAATTAGCTCAAGCTGGTAGACAATAAAAGTAAACCTGAAGGCATCTTTATCCATTGAAATCTATTGAAAGTTTGTATTTATCTTGAATTTTGATCATACTGGTTTATACTTTCATACAATTTCTAACTGATTGATTGACTGGCACACAAAAGACCAATTTAGTAATACCATAGAGCAATTATAAGTAATAAACTGAGCATTCCTTTTGTGTTGCAAAGACTTAACAACAACATTATAAGGATTTCTGCTGATTTTGCACAAAGCCTGTTTCCAAGCCTCAGGTCATGCATCGTCGTGAAATCAATGCAGCTACAGATTGATTAGTCACATGACATTTATAACTGGTGGGATTGGCTCAAGAACATCTGTGGTTCCCATGGGGTCACAGATTTCAAATCCTGCTTCATCTAATCAGCTGCCATTGGGACAAATGAGAATGCCAATGGAAAACTGTCTCTGGGGAAATAATTTATTTAAAAAATGACAGCATGGCAGAGATAAGAGTGAAAGATTTTAAAGGGGTTCAACCAAAAACAACCAACAGAAAAAAACAAAAATTCAACAGAAGATCTGATGAAATTTTATCACTGAAATACTTGATTCTGATTGGACTGCTGTACCACTCAGCAGGGGCGTTGCGAGGGGGGGGCTTTGGGGGCTTAAGCCCCTGATGTATTGTCAAAAGCCCCTGATCTTTTGGAATATGTTGCACTTAAATAAAAATAGGTTGTATAACATTTATTTTGTTATCAAAGTTCTGAATTAAAACGTGTATATCACGCGTATTCCGCCACTGCACATCATTCATTATTTTGAGCAGCTGAAGCTGATGAGGTAATAATACAACTGTTTCGCAAAACTGAATAGTTCTAGCTAAGTTACAGATGAAGCTTTATATTTGTTTTATAGCAGAAAATGTGTGTAGTTTTGGTGAAATAACATAACTGTAGGTAATCAATAAAATGTGCTGCACATTAATGTAAATACATGTGAATTAGTCGGAAAAATGTCAATTGTACTTGCTTTCTATATATATATATATATATAGACATCTTTATCTAGATATGATATAGCCAATCACATCTGTTTCTGTAATAGTTAAATCACAGTGAGTTCATGTATCTAGCATATTATTTTATGGCTATATTCTACAGTAACATGCTATGTCAGTTAGCAGCGGATTATAAATCGACTTTCTTATGAAAATACCTAATGCCCCAGGGCCCCCCTGTTTATTTTTTTAACACATTTCTAAACAAAATAGTTTTAATAACTCATCTCTAATAACTGATTTCTTTTCTCTTTGCCATGATGTTGTAAATGAGGGCGATGCCAACCCTCTTGTGCACCACCAGAGGGAACCATCGCCAGAATTCTGATTCGACTCACGGACTCAAAATCCCATAAGCCCTGCTACCTGGCACTGATTACGGTCCAGGTGCAACTCATCAGCTCTCGTGTATATATACCACACTCACGCTCCGGTTCTTTGCGAAGTCTTGATTTGCCTGGCTGTCATTTCTGAGCGTTCCATACTCCCTGCTTCGGACTGATCTGTGTTTCTGACCCTGTGCTTGTTCTACGATTACGAAAGACATCTGCCTGCCCCTGATCTCCAGCCTGTTATTCTGACCAGTAAGATATCTGCCTGCCTTTGAACTCTTGCCTGTCCCACGTTCTGTCTCCTGGATTGCCCCTTTGTGTTTGTTTGTATGTGTGCTCTTAATAAAGCTTGCAAATGGATTCAATGCCTTCTGACTCATCACAACAGAAGACTTCGCCACTACAGAATCCAGCAGCTTTAGCACAAGTCTCGACTGAACTTTCCGCTCAAGCCACTCAGTTAGCCACCCATCATCAACAACTCACCCATCTAACTTCTCTCACGGAGGAACTGGTGAGAGCTATGCAGCAACTCCGTCATCCGAATCCTGCAGTTACCCCGCCTGCTACCATGACAGCTTCTCAACCAACGCATGTCTCCAATGCTCCGGCTACCGTAAGTCCCCGATAAGCTTTTCCTGAAAAGTTTGATGGGTCACCTTCTCGCTGCAAAGGCTTCTTATTGCAATGCAAACTATTTGTTAACCAACAACCTGCATTATATCCCACTGATTCTAGTCGGGTGGCTTTTGTATGCAATCTGTTAACGGGGAAAGCGCTGGAATGGGCTACAGCGATATGGAAGGAGGAGGAATGTAACTATCCCACATTTGAAACTTTTCTCAAGCAATTTCGGGAAGTGTTCGAGCACCCAGCAGATGGGAGAAGCCCCGGTGAGCAGTTACTTTCTCTTACACAGGGGCGTAACACAGCTGCAGAATACGCCCTGTCATTTCGCACTCTCGCCGCTCAAACTAACTGGGTTGAGGATACACTGAAGACACTATTCAGACGGGGTCTGAATACCAATCTACAATCTGAATTGGCTTGCCGTGACGAAGGAAAGAAATTGAACGAACTCATTGAACTTACCATCCGTCTTGATCATCTGATTCGCAGCCGTAGAAATCCTCGCACACAGCTCCATGTTTCAAGTGACACGCCCCCTGATGAACCCATGCAACTGGGTTTCACCCGTCTCACCCATGAAGAAAGAATGCATCGATTGCAAAATCATCTATGCCTGTACTGCGGTCAATCAGGGCACAGGAAATCCACCTGCAGCGTACGACCTCAGACACCAGTTCAATCGGTGAGTCCTTCCCATGTTCCTGCACTTTTCAGTGTACTGATTCCTGTAATTATTAAATTTGATAAAAGAATAATTAATACTACGGCTCTTGTCGACTCTGGATCTGCCGGAAACTTTATATCTAAGAAATTTGCTTTATGTCACGAACTATCTCTCAGCTCATATGATTCCTGTCTTGCAGTGGAAGCACTAGACGGTCGTCCTGTGGGTGAAGGACGCATCCGTATGATTACGAATAAGCTACAGTTACAAGTTGGTGTTCTACACATTGAAGAAATGCAATTCTACATTATTGACTCAGTTAATCATCCACTGGTGTTGGGACTGCCCTGGTTAAGGCGACATGATCCTCATATCTCCTGGAGGGACGGACAGATATTGCAGTGGAGTGAGTCATGCATGAAACAGTGCATCCAGCCCATTCACAAAATTCCATTACGAACCACCAATGTGTTACCTGAACTTGTTGATGAACTAATCCCCATTGAGTACCATGACTTACATGAAGCTTTTAGCAAACAAAAAGCTACTCAACTTCCCCCACATCGACCAAGTGATTGTGCTATTGAGTTAATTCCAGGTTCAAGTCCTCCAACGGGTCGAATATTCCCTCTGTCACAACCTGAGCACAAGGCAATGTCTGAATATATCGACGAGGAATTGGCCAAGGGTTTCATCCGCCCTTCTACATCCCCTGCTTCAGCTGGATTCTTCTTTGTAAAGAAGAAAGATGGCAGTTTCCGTCCCTGTATTGATTACCGAGGGCTCAATGAAATCACCGTAAAATTCCGCTATCCATTACCCCTCGTACCTCCTGCCCTGGAACAATTAAGAAAGGCTAGATATTATACCAAGCTTGATCTTCGCAGTGCATATAACCTTGTCAGAATCCGTGCTGGTGACGAGTGGAAAACCGCGTTTTCCACCACTAGGGGGCACTATGAGTACACGGTAATGCCCTTCGGCCTGTCAAACTGTCCATCCGTGTTCCAATCTTTTATGAACGATGTCTTTCGGGATATGCTGGATCGCTGGGTCATCATTTACATCGACGACATCCTCATATATTCAAACACGATGAAGGAACATGTTGAACATGTACGTATGGTGTTGCAACGCATGATTCAACATCGTCTGTACGCCAAATTAGAGAAGTGTGAATTCCACCAGACACAGATCGCCTTTTTGGGATACGTCATCAGTGCAGAAGGGATTACCATGGATGATACGAAGGTACAGGCAGTTCAACGATGGCCGTTACCCCAGAATCTCAAGGAGTTGCAGCGATTTCTAGGTTTTGCCAACTTCTATAGACGGTTTATCAGAGGCTTTAGTTCAATAGCCGCACCACTAACAGCCATGACCAAACGAAAATCCCACAAACTATCCTGGTCCTCTGAAGCACGCCAAGCATTTAGCGATCTGAAGACTCAATTCACCACAGCTCCTATTCTCCGTCATCCCAACCCAGACCTACCTTTCATTGTGGAAGTGGATGCATCCAACACAGGAGTCGGTGCTGTGTTATCTTAACGTCAGGGTCAACCATCCAAAATGTATCCATGTGCCTTCTTCTCCCGTAAATTGACCAGCGCAGAACGAAACTATGATGTGGGAAATCGCGAATTACTGGCAATGAAATTAGCCCTGAAAGAATGGAGACACTGGCTGGAGGGGGCTAGTCAGCAATTCACCATATTAACTGACCACAAGAATCTGGAATATCTTCGCTCAGCCAAACGTCTAAATCCCAGACAAGCTCGTTGGGCTTTGTTCTTCACCAGATTCGACTTCATTGTCACCTATAGACCCGGGAGTAAAAATAGTAAGGCAGATGCACTTTCCAGGCTATCAGAGGATAAAACCCCAATTAGTGATGAAACCATTATTCCTACGAACTTACTAGTGGCTCCAGTACAGTGGGACATACTTACCGAGATCCAAGAGGCCAACCGAGAAAATAACCCTCCAGCAGACTGTCCGAATCACCTGATTTTTGTACCCAATAACATACGTACCAGATTACTGACCCATATTCATGACACTCCCAGTTCGGGGCATCCAGGCATCACTGCAACTTTGGAGTTAGTCAAAGCCCGTTTCTGGTGGCCGTCCCTCACGAAGGATGTAATTAATTATGTTCAGAAATGTAAAATTTGCCAAAGCACGAAGGCATCTCACCAAACCCCTGCTGGCCTGTTACAACCGCTACCGGTTCCGCAACGGCCCTGGTCCCATATAGCGGTGGACTTCATTACGGATCTCCCTGTTTCCCAGAACAACACAGTCATTCTCACGGTGGTTGATCGTTTCTCCAAGGCTTGTCGCCTAATACCGTTGCCCAAATTGCCCTCTGCCTTTGAAACCGCAGAAGCCCTGTGCAATCATGTATTTCGAATGTTTGGCTTACCTGATGATATCGTCTCAGACAGGGGATCCCAATTCACTTCCCGGGTATGGTCCGCTCTCTGTAAAAATCTAAATATTAATGTTAGTCTCACCTCAGGGTACCATCCTCAATCCAACGGCCAAACTGAACGTATGAATCAAGAAGTCATTCGATTTCTACGTTCCTACTGTCATCAGCAACAGCACGACTGGAGTCGCTATCTGATGTGGGCAGAATATGCACAAAATTCATTAATAAAGCCAGCCACGGGTATTACGCCATTCAAATGTATTCTTGGCTACCAACCACCCCTGTTTCCATGGTCCGGAGAACCCACTGAGTTACCTGCTGTCACGGATTGGCTGCAGCGGAGTGAGGATGTCTGGAACCAGGCTCACAGACATCTCATGAGGGCAGTCAGGAGGAGAGAGATTCAGGCGAACCGTCACCGACGCCAGGGACCCACGTATCAACCGGGGCAGTGGGTGTGGTTGTCGACACGAGACCTTCGTCTGAGATTGCCCTGCCGCAAACTCAGTCCCAGGTATGTAGGGCCATTCAAAATTGTACGCCAGATTACTCCAGTGTCTTTTCGCTTAGCCTTGCCTAATCATTATCGTATTTCTCCTACTTTCCACATGTCATTACTCAAACCCGCTGGTGGTCCACGAGAGGAGGCGGTTGAGGAGGAATCGGAAACCAGGACCCCTCCACCTGTCATGATCGAGGGCGAGGAAGCTTACCTCGTTCGAGAAGTGCTGGACTCTCGACGTCGGGGTGGCGCCCTCCAATATCTGGTGGACTGGGAAGGGTACGGTCCAGAGGAACGGTCCTGGGTGAATGCTAGAGATATTCTAGACCCAACTCTCACGGAAGAGTTTCATCAAAGGTTCCCAGAGAAACCAGCCCCCCGACAGCGCGGTAGACCCCGGCGTCAGGTGCCTTCTCGCTTCAGGAGCCGCTCGCAGGAGGGGGGTTCTGTTGTAAATGAGGGCGATGCCAACCCTCTTGTGCACCACCAGAGGGAACCATCGCCAGAATTCTGATTCGACTCACGGACTCAAAATCCCATAAGCCCTGCTACCTGGCACTGATTACGGTCCAGGTGCCAACTCATCAGCTCTCGTGTATATATACCACACTCACGCTCCGGTTCTTTGCGAAGTCTTGATTTGCCTGGCTGTCATTTCTGAGCGTTCCATACTCCCTGCTTCGGACTGATCTGTGTTTCTGACCCTGTGCTTGTTCTACGATTACGAAAGACATCTGCCTGCCCCTGATCTCCAGCCTGTTATTCTGACCAGTAAGATATCTGCCTGCCTTTGAACTCTTGCCTGTCCCACGTTCTGTCTCCTGGATTGCCCCTTTGTGTTTGTTTGTATGTGTGCTCTTAATAAAGCTTGCAAATGGATTCAATGCCTTCTGACTCATCACAACACATGATAACAGTAAGTAATACTTGACTAGACATTTTTAAAGAAACTTCTATACAGCTTAAAGTGACATTTAAAGGCAGGTTAGGGTAATTTGGCAAGTCGTTGTATTTTTTTATGCTGACTATCGGAAAAAATATAGCTTAAAGGGGCTAATTATTTTGACCCTTAAATGGTTTTTTAAAAAATGTAAAACTGCTTTTATTCTAGCCTAAATAAAACAAATAAGACTTTCTCCAGAAGAAAAAGTATTATCAGACATACTGTGAAAATTTCATTGCTTTGTTAAACATCATTTTGAAAATATTTAAAATAGGTAAAAAAATTAAAAGGGGGGGCAAATAATTCTGACTTCATCTACATTTATTGTCACAGTCGTGTAAATGATCAGTTTAAGCCTTTTTTATGTTTATTCAGATCTTATTTTCATTCAACTCCAGCAATAGCTGGATTCCTTCATCCATAATATTTGGGTTTTCCTGGAATATTCTACAACTTTTGTGAGGCATATATGGAATTTCTGCTCAAGTGTGAATAAAACAGACATTACATGCATTCAAAGTGCTACAATCCCCACATCACCTTATTTTGAGGAAAACTAAAAATCTACCTCTAAAGAAATTTGAAGTAAACACATTTATAGCATTTAAATCTTTATTTTTTTGTACTATTTTTGATACAATTGTTTCAAAAAAAGCCCATTGAATATCAATATTTTGCGACGTATTGAATTTAGTAATTCCAGTATCTTGACAACACTACACCTCAGTTAATCACTCTGTCCAAATAAACATGTGTGTAGCTTTGTATCACATTGGATAACAACTTGGTCTATAAAATAAATCATATTTTCAGATTTGAAGACTAGCAGAAATTTTAATTTTCAAAAAACAAACAGAAACTACAAATCAGGAGAGGAGATAGGAGGCTCAAGGGGCATGATATGGCTCATAACAGAATAGTAAATAAGAAGTGGGTAATTTATCAATTTTTTTCCTTTTTGGTGTTACAAGTCACAAAGCTTCACAATTTATTGTTATAAACTGTCAACTCAAAAACCCTTTATTTATCATTAAACCATCTTTAATCCTATTATTAAGATTAGAGTAGATCAACTTATGAAAGTGGGTTTTTTTTTGTTTTGGGGGGGGGGGGGGGGTGTCTTTGGGGCTAAGCCCTTTATCCCTTTCGACCCTAGCAACGCCCCTGCCACTCAGTAATCTGTTACTCTCTCATAACAACCTGTGAAATCTGTTACCAAGAGTTCCTCTGGTGGCTGTTTGTTTAAAAAGTATTTGGTGAGATAATAAAATATCTAGACTAAAATTGAGAATTTTTATAGCTATTTAAAGAGTCCCTATTATGGGTTTTTGAAAATGAGCTTCCATGCAGTGTGTAGCACAGCTCTAAGTGAATGAAAACATCCAGCTGAGGTTTAAATCTGTAAGTGCACCGTGTTTAAAACTATTAATTCTTTCAAGAGTTCACACTTAGATATTGCTTGACAGCTGTAAGCAGGTTTGGCATGCTGTCCCGGGAGAGAACCCTGAGCTCGGAGATAGTTGAGCCCAGGGCTCCCGCCAGGTCCATAGAGCATGTGAGGGGAGTACGAGATCAGGTGGTTCTCGAGAGCTCCCCTTTTTGTAAAGGAGAAAAGGAGGAGAAAGGGGTGGATGGGGGGTTTCTTCGGAAAACGAAGATAAGGGAGTAATATCTAGCTAGGCTACTTATAGTGGGTTAGGATAGATCTGATTGGCTAACTAATGAGTGTAGATAGGTGGCCAGCTGCTGTCAATTATATCACGTGCTCCTCTCGAAATTAGTTTAAAAACTTCACTTAATGAAATAGTCGACTCATAGTCGAATAAATGAATCGTGTTGGGTTCAGATCTTTTGCTTAAACATGTCGACATTGATACAGTACATCACCAACTATGAAGTTCTGGTTTCGGTAAAACGTGAATGCGCGTTTCCCTTCAGACACTAGCAGAGCACAGGGGATCACGGGACTGATCATGACATGAAGATGACGATCACTGATAGAGGGAGATTCAGCAGTGGGGAATAAAGGGTTAAAGTTAATTATCCCAACAATGCCACAGTAAAGCCAACCTAGTGCTTTGTTCCTGTCATTTTTCTGATTTTTGGAGAGGGGTCTGGATGCAGACCTGGTGCAGTGCAATCTGAGCGGCATCCAATGCTTTTTAATGGGCTCACCTAACCCCACCCCTCACCGTGACGGCACTCGCTCCATTTGAATGCATTGTGTCTGACATTGCATCACTAAGTGATGCAGTCTCAGCTTGCATCATAAAGGCTGCATCCAGATACTATTGGATTTTTGACACAATAACCTTCAATGCCGGATTTGTCGGCCATTTGCTACGGTAAGGAAGGAGGAGCAGAGACTTATGACTGATTTTTTCAGACTTTGTCAGTAACTGTTACAGTTAATATGGACCCATTTCTTTTTCCTCCGGATCATAACATTCAAGTCTAAATAAAATTGTTGTCTCGTGTTTTGTAGTTTGCAAAACATGTAATTAATTGCGTTAAAAAACAGTTGACATTTTAAAACAGTGTCATCTCAAATCAATATCACATGGTGATTCAAGATGTAAAAAGATGGAAAGTGTGTAAACTAGGGTGACCAGAAGATGGCAAGACATACTTGTTTTCATTCACTTGTACTTTTGTCTTTGTTTTCTCGCCTTTATTACATTTCGTGAGGCCTATGTGATGACATTTTATATTTTTGACAAGATGTGGAGGGCTCATTTATGACTCATTCACTTAAAATGTGTTTTCCTATTCCAATGCACTACTTTCCCATTGTTTTCAAAAGCACCAGTCTCTGCAGGCAAAAACTTTTTTCAAAACTGTCAGTTTTGAGAATTTGGGCTTTTTGGCTTTTCATAAAGTGTTATTTAAGCCTTTGTTTTCATTTTCAGTTTTATCAATTTGTGCTGATACATTTTAATGGCATTATATATGTATAAAGTAATTTTATTTAAATTATTTTTTTTATTCCTGCATAAGCCATAAATGTCCACTTCAGCAAATTGCATTCACAGAATTTGCATAATTGTATTAAACCATATACAACATTTTATGTGTAATTTTTAGAGAATAAACTAGGGAATGATTTTTAAAAATCTCAAAATTCTCTCTGTAAAAGCCTGTAACTGTGTGTTAACATCAAAAGCGATGAGAGCGTCAAATGAACTGGAAGTCATTCATTTTCAATGGGAACCGGCGGAGATAAATGGCGATGAGTGACACAGTGCCTCAAGGAGAGTTGAATTCAAGTCAAATTTATGGTAATGAGCTATGATGCGGTTCAGCGGCAAGTAATCAAAATGTTGAAGTCCACCACTTGAGAGGATTACAGAGAACACAGTCCTGTAAACTTTGGTTCCAACCACAGTTGTTTCCAAGGGTTTGATCATTGCAGTTGTCTAATTTCCAATTATTTACAATGTTTTCTTACAGTGACATACATAAAAAAAGTTACTGGAGAGTTGATGTGAATTAATGTTATAAACAATGTGTCCATATCATTATCTTCAGATTAATTTTTTTAAGGAAATAGATTTTTAAATCCCAAGATAATAATAATCACAGTATAAAACAGTATTGCTGCTTCAGAATATTTCAGCCATATGGACACATTTTGGATGAGTGGAGCAAAGCCACACCACGTGAAAAACTTAATCTTCCATAGTTAAATGAATTTCCTCATTTTGACTATAGGAAGTATGTTTTATATGGGAACGTAACCTTTTAAATATGAGATCAATGTAGCGAATTTTGACACTCAAATCAGCGGAGCAGGGAAGGCAGACATTGTTGTTGTCAGGGCGCCCAGAGCAAACTTTGATGCTTTCACACCCTTTGGTGTGAACACACAGTAACTCTTATTATGTCAAACAAACAAACAAGAATTGATTACATTTTAGGAAACTTAGTAATTTGTGTGTGTGTGTGTGTGTGTGTGTGTGTGTGTGTGTGTGTGTGTGTGTGATTTTTAATAAATCAAATAGGGAAGTATGGTGATGATAACTCCTAATTTGTTTTTTTTTTACTCTATCCACCTGCATTGTCTTGCCTTAATGAGTGAGTTATCGAATCATTCATTTAAATGATTCATTTGAAATGGCTAGCCTAGTGGTTAGTGCATTAACATATAGTTCTGAGGTGCTTTTAGGAAGTTTGATTCCTGGATTGAGGCCCTTAGCCAATTCTTCCTCTCTCTGCTCTCACTCTCTCCTGTCTTATGTAAAAATAACTAATAATAAAAAAACTAAGTAAAAAAAAATATGCTTGGTTCCACACCATACCTGTCAACACTCTCACATTTTTCCCAGAAGTCTCCGTATTTCAGACCCATCTCCCTCCACCCTCCTGTCTGTGAAACACAGAATTTGATTGAAGCGGAAAAACCCATTTTCGAAAATGTTTTCAAAACCCGGTGCATAGTACAGTTACTTATCCAGTTCTCAGCTGTTTTATTCAGACCCCCACCCCCCATGGAGTCCTAACACAAATATAAATATGTTTTTAGAAAATTAGTTGGTTTCAACATAAAACAATTGTCGTAAAAAAAAGAAAAAAAAAGAGTTGGGTTTTTTTTTTTTACTCATTTCAAATAAGCAGTTTGAATGAGCTGCAAAAGTCTTTTTTTGAGTGCCTGAATGGATTTTTTTGTTATCATGATGTCTGATTGTACACTGTTAAAAGAACGATTGCAATATTAATTTAATCAGACTATTTCTGCAACGTCATAAGGGTGAATTAATCATGGATTTTGAGTTGAATTGCAATTTTAAGTTGTATTTAGCTGTGCAATTCCCAGCACCGAGCAGTGATTTAGCAGTATATCATAAGAAACAGTCCTACCGAGACAGTCCATGCATTCGTCAGCTCCGTTTCCCACCACTGAGGTTTGAAGAGACAGAAGTTAGTGTGGTATTAAGCTCAAAGCCCAGAGTCAGAAAGCCCAGCCAAGAATCTATCAACAGCTTGATCCCTGCTGATAACCAGTATCTTCTCTTGCTCTGACACTCCCTTACTTGGCAAAAGTACAAGTTGGAGAAACTTACAGAGCATACTCAACCATCAATTTCCACATATGAGTGAACCAACAAAACTGATCTCAGACCAAAGCTGATCATCCATCATGTGCTAAAACAATCCGCTGATTCTGAATCAGCTACTGGCACCATGTTGTTCAGGCTGCAGAAGTCATGTGGTGCTTTTTCTCAAACCTGCTGTTACTGGAGGTCAGGAGTGTGTCCTGAACTCTGCGAGGGCCCTTTATAATTTAACATATACAGCAGGCTGCATCCACACACCTGCTGCACACACACACAAAGAGAGAGTGAGCTAGAGCCTCACTTTTGATCTATTATTGACACTCTGCTGTCTACACTGAAGGATAAAGATTTATGCATGAATCGAGGAATTCACAATGCTGAGGTTGTGCCTTACAATGAGTAAATATACATTGCACATCGGAAACTATACTAAACACTTGTTAAAACAGAATACATGTGGTCATGAGATTAAAGCAAGTAGTAGAATAGAACTAAACAATTTATTCTGCTTCATGGAAGCCTGTTTTTTTTTCTTTCTTTTTTTTTGCCGCAGAACAATATATACAGTTGAAGTCAGAATTATTAGCCCCCTTTGAATTATTTATTTATTTTTTTATATTCCCCAAATGATGTTTAACAGAGCAAGAAAATTTTCACAGTATGTCTGATAATGTTTTTTCTACTGGAGAAAGTCTCATTTGTTTTATTTTGGCTAGAATAAAAGCAATTTTTTATTTTTTTAAAAAACATTTTAAGGTCAGTTATTAGTCCCTTTAAGCAATTTTTTTCTAGTCTACAGAACAAACCATCACTATACAATAATTTGCCTAATTACCCTAACCTGCCTAGTTAAACTAATTAACATAGTTAAGCCTTTAATTGTCACTTTAAGTCATTAAGGCAAAGATAAAATAAATCAGTTTTTAGAAATGAGTTATTAAACTATTATGTTTAGAAATTTGTCGAAAAGATCTTCTCACCGTTAAACAGAAATTGGGGAAAAATAAACAGGGGGGCTAATAATTCTTACTAGACTCCATAATATTTTAGCCCCCCTTTGAATGTTTTTGTTTTGTTTTATTTTTTAAATATTTCCCAGATGTTTAACAGAGCAAGGAAATTTTCACAGTATGTCTGATAATATTTTTTTCTTCTGGAGAAAGTCTTATTTGTTTTATTTCAGCTAGAATAAAAGCAGTTTTTATTTTTTTTAAGCCATTTAAGGTTTAAAATATTAGCCCCTTTTAAGCTATATATTTTTTCGATAGTCTACAGGAAAAAAAAATCATTATACAATAAATTGCCTAATTACCCTATCCTGCTTAGTTAACTTAATTAACCTTGTTAAGCCTTTAAATGTCAATTTAAGCTAAATACTAGTGTCTTGACAAATATCTAGTAAAATATTATGTACTGTCATCATGGCAAAGATAAAATAAATTAGTTTTTAGAGATGAGTTATTAAAACTATTATTTTTTTAAATGTGCAGAAACATTTTTTTCTTTGACTTCAACTAAACTACCTTTAGTACCTACTTATTTGGCAGACAAAGGCTTTAATAATTTATTAAAAA
Organism: Danio rerio; assembly: GCF_052040795.2. Lineage (NCBI taxonomy): Eukaryota > Metazoa > Chordata > Actinopteri > Cypriniformes > Danionidae > Danio > Danio rerio. The sequence continues at coordinate 22,387,817 of NC_141027.1, forward strand.
TACAGTGAAAAATGTAAAATGTTATTAAAATATACATTAACTGTAGTTTTACTGAATGTATTTAAAATGTATTTAATTCTATATATATAAATATATATAGAAATATGTGAAACAGATTAAAATTGTTCGCAAAAGCAAGAAACAGAAGGTGATTTTTTAATGAGGCTTAAACGCACCAAGGGAAGAGCATGACTTGATACTGTATGTGAAGGCAGACCATTCCAAAGATGAGGGGCTGTGACAGAAAAAGCCCTGTCACCTTTAGATTTTAACCGTGATTAGGGAGCAATTAGCTGAAACTGGTTTTCCGACCTAATTGTCCTCAATGAAGTATGCCAGTGAAGATGCTCAACAATGTAAGTAGGCGCCAACAATAACTTGTATTGATTGCTAAATTGGACTGGGAGCCAGTGAAGGGATGATAAAATTTGAGAATTTTTTTGTCCCACTAAAAAGCCTAGCTGCATTTTGAACCAGCTGCAGGCGTACAATTGAAGCATGTAATACTCCTGAATACCGAAAGTTGCAGTAGTCCAATCTGGACATAATAAAAATGTTGATAATGGTTTCCAACTCCTTAAAAGACCGAAAAGGCTTCAATTTAGCAATGTTCCTTAATTGATAGAAACCACTTTTGATGACAGAATTTATTTGCTTGTCAATCTTTAACTCTGTGTCAAAAATACCCTCCAAGACTTTTAGCGTGACTGTGGACCTTAGGCTTAAATGAACGTAGTTGTAAATAGTAAATGGTGAAATATTAATACAATTTTAAGTAAATGTTCTCCTATTGATTGTAGTTTCAAATTAAATTTATTCCTGTGATTCAAATCTGTGTGGTTGTGTACCTAGCATAGATATATACACTAGATATCGCATACAGACCCTGAGTATGCTTCAATACTGCCGCCACATTTGTACAGTGCTCCTAAGACAAAAGTCATTCAGCCGCACTATTAAAAACTAAAGCCAATTTAAAGATGCTGGACTTTAGCGCTGTGTACAGGTGTAGTAATGAGCAAACAAAGAAAACAAAGTATAAAGGCACAACATTTAGCTTTTTACGATTTTGTATGCTATGAACTTTTGTGCTCAATAAGTACTGATGATAATACAGTCTCTGACTGCATTGACCGTAAGGCAAAGTAGCACCAACTCGCACTAAATACTAGGCTTATGCTAGTTTTGTTGAATAAAATAAGCAAACAATGTACAAACAAGATGCTGCAGTGCTAGACACTTGTATATTGTTGACTTAGTGAAGGAGTCGTTCATAACAGGGATTCATTCACAAATTAATCGCTCTCTCTGTTAAAATTAGAAGTGAAAGCAGAATAGGAAGTGTGTTTCAGGACATGGATTAGATCAAATTTAACAGGGACGGAGGAAAATACGTTTCCATGCATACAAACACGCGCTCTTTGTCGGCAATGCCTGTGCGATCTCTTATCCATCTATGTAAGAGATGTAAAATTATAATTTTCATAATTAAAAAAAGATTGCATACCGACCACTGGGAAAACTCCCGATCAAAGATATATGTATTTATGTGTATATACATTTTTTGCTCTCGATGGCCAGTCCTCCACTACATCTTGGTCCCACATTCATTTCAAAGGACCTGTATCCTGTACTAAAATGGCGATTCCTTTCAATAAACAACAATAGTGAAGGCGACATCTAATGTAAATATCTATGTGTACCTACATAGTATACCAAATATCCTCACAAGTATAGTCCCTATGGGGACAAAAGAAAAAGGCTCATAAACTACACAAATCAAAGTATTTTGAACATTCAATTCAATTCTACTCAGCTTTATTTGTATAGCGCTTTTACAATGTAGATTGTGTCAAAGCAGCTGCACATAAATGTTCATAGTAACTGGATCAGGGTAGTTCAGTTTTTAGTGTTTAAGTTCAGTTCAGTTTAGCTCAGATCAGTGTGGTTTGAAGTCATTATTGAGAGTCCAAACACTGAAGAGCAAATTCATCCATGAGTAGCTTTTCAGATCCTGAGCGATGCAAGCCAGTGGCGACAGCGGAGAGGGAAAAAAAAACTTTACCAATAGGAGAGTGAAGAAAAGAAACCTTGAGAGAACAAGACTCAGTTCGGCACGACCATTTTTACAACATGTTTTACAACATGTAAAAACTGCAGATTGAATATACAGTTTGTACACTATAAAAGCATTAGATCCATGGCACTGCTCAGACAATAGTGTCGTTATTCAGTTCTGAGTCAGTTCAGTGTGGGTTCTCATTTGATATTATCATATCCAGAAAAGAGATTATTCATAAAATGTGATGACAACAAGGATTTGAAAAATTGCACATCTGTGGCCTGATCAGTGATTCTGAAAGGTCTAATCTTGATTTAACACCGGTCCTGTTTGCAAGCATACAAATAGATTTGGGCTTTTCAAAAAACAGAAATGACCTAGTCAGATGAGGATTCAGATGAATCCTGGCAAACGCCAGGACAGCCTCCAAGAGGAACAGCTTCTATGAAAACTAGTGTTTGCTTTAGAAAGCCTTGACAGAGACAGCCACAGTGCATCAAGTGCATGTGGTTTTAATACCCGAATGTTTCATGCTTCTGCTGTTCTGCTTGTCATTTTGTCTATGGTTAGTGGCTAAACAGCACTAGCGAGAAAACAAAGGCATTTTTGCTGAAACAGGCTGTCAGGTGGAGTCTCTTAATGTGCTCAGAAACACATACTGTACATCTCTCTGCATCTGTATCACTGCCTCGCTCCCACACAAAGAATATTATGCAGCCTATTAAGGGAACTCTACGTGACAGGATGGATTTGGCGAAGCAAGAGTATGCAAACTAGCTCATATAAATATCACAGACACAAGCATGCAAACATCATCTTGTATACCAGTTACAGAATAAGGTGACTCTGTATTTGCTTGAAATAAAATAGGAAATAACCCAAATCACAGGGACCAGCCAACAGCACTCATGAGAACAATGGCAAAACAATGCAATGCAATGGACTGTACAATACAATATATACTGAAAGTGGTTTTAGCGAGATTTATGTTTGTGGAATAGCTCAGTAAAAACACAAAGCTCAACGGTGATAATATCTTCAGCACGCAAATCTACCCCTCACATAAAACATCTGTATGTGCATGGATTTTGGAACGTACAGAAAGTATGGACACTGTTTAGTCGTTTAGTGTTAGGACATCTTAGGTAATATATCTTAAGACATTTTAAGTATTATTTAAACTGCACAGTTTGTTTGTCGTCAACAGAAGCAGAGTTCTTTCTTTCCTTTACAATCCTATATAGAGACAATGTAGACAACAGTAAACACATTTTCATATACATATATACATACATATATATATATATACACATATATATATATATATATATATATATATATATATATATATATATATATATATATACATATATATATATATATATATATATATATACATATATATATATACATATATATATATATATATATATATATATACATACATATATATATATATACATAAATATATATACATACATATATATATATATATATATATATATATACATATATATATATATATATATATATATATATATACATATATATATATATATATATATATATATACATATATATATATATATATATATATATATATACATATATATATATATATATATATACATATATATACATATATATATATATATATATATACATATATATATATACATATATATATATATATACATATATATATATATATATATATATATACATATATATATATACATATATATATATATATATATATATATATATATATATATATATATATACATATATATATATACATATATATATATATATATATATATATATATATATATATATATATATATATATATATATATATATATATATATATATATATATATATATATATATATATATATATATATATTAACCAGTGCTTAATTTAAGTCGTGTCCTGTTCCGGAAAACGTCAGGTATTCGTGTTTTGCGTTCTAGTATTATTTTAATGGAACCGCCATTAACTTGTGCGTGGTGAATACTGTGTGAATTGTGTGTGCGTGCACACACATAATGGTAGTCACCATGTGTAAATGAAAGCAAAAGTCACATTTAACTATTGACCCTCAACAATATTTTCTTATGTTTACAATCACTCTCATTGGTTAGTGATTATTGTTGTTTTGCGCGCAGTGAGCAACGAAAATAAATAATGGCAAATAATATTTGTATTTTCAAAATGGTAAAGAGGCAGTCATGCATATTTTCCCTTTTAAACCTTCAGTAAATCTGGTAACGAGCCTGATCAAAAGAGATCTTGAGAAGATGAAACTGCACTGTTTCGGGAATTATTCATTTACAAATTAAGCACTGAAAATAACTGACTATTATAATAATATTAGTATTATCTATTATTATTATAAATTACATCTAAAGTTTAAACAATAAACATATTTTTTGTGTTGTGGGTAGGGCACTGATGTAGTGCTAAAGTAGAAACTAAATGTTTTTTTTTTATATAATAATAATAATTTAGATTAATTATTTTGTGTGCATTACAGTTTTTGATAAAACATGTTTAACAGAGTTTAAAATCTATTTTGCCTGATTTTGTACAGTTTTGAAAGCCTGCGTTTTTGTACAAAGTCGTCAAGGTAAAAGTAGCCAAGAACATTTTAAAATACTACATACAATAAAGCCAGTATACTCTTTGAATGTAACATTGTAAATAGTTTCTGGATAAATCTAGCAAAATAAACAGGATTCAGCATAATTGAGTACACCCCATTTTGAAAATTTATATTTTTATCTATTTCTTAGTAAATATAGGCAATGTATTTTGGTGCATTTAAACAATACAGATATATTAAACAGATATGTTTATTAAAATAATATTTTAGTCACCAAACATATTCAGAAATTGAAAGATAATACAATTAAATTCAAGCAAAATATTGTCAAATAAATTACAACCTACTCAATTTTAGCTAAAAGTTCAATTTTTTGCTTCTCTTGATTTTTGCCTCTTTTTTTTAAACTTGTATTTAGTATTTTTCTATAACATATAAATTTGGATGTACTAGTTTTTATATCGTTATTGTAAATTATTTTGTTAGATAAGCTCCAGATTTGGCTTCTATACTAACTAATCTAATGTATATGCACAAATAAAATATTGTAGAGCTTCCTATTCTAAAATGAACTTAAGAGATAGACTTGTGAGGGGTTTACTTATATATGCTGAGCACTGTATTTTTAAAATGACAGAACTTAGTTATTATTTTACATTAATGAAAACAACTGCAACAAAAGTCTTGAATATTTTGCTGATCTCTTTATTTCATTGGCAAAATTTCACATACATACACAAACAGAAATTTGCTTAGTCATCTCCCACTTTAAAAACTTTTGCTTCGATTTTATTTCTTTATTTTATTAAATGTGAAATTGTTGAAAAACAAAAAATCTGTGATATGTATCAATCATTTATCATAGTTTTTTGATTCCCCTGCTAATTTTTTAAATCATTGGATGTAAAAATGCTGTACATTATGTCTTGTGCATTTTATTTTATTTGTTTTTACCATCGTTATATTAGTTTCTTTTAGGTTCTCCTTTTATATTTTGTTGTTGCATGTATGTCCCTGTTGGATGGAACCGGTTTGTACAGTATATGGTAGCCAAAAACAGTCAAAGTAAAACAGCGCCTCTCACTGGACACTTCAAATCCGCATGTCAGATTCAGCACATTGATACATTTGAAACTATCGACTGTGAAGTTTTCCTCCAAAAGATGTATACAAATCGTATTTTCTGTAGGCTATACAACAAAGGCATAATTGGTATAAAAGAAGAATTAAAATGTCAGTACCACGTTTGCGTTTTGTGCATATATAAGCCTATGTGTGAGGCTGTGAAAGCGCCAATAAGCCAAGATCATATTTAATAACTTTTCTGAAGTGAAATGGCGGATTATTAATAATTCATACCAAATATTATGCAGGGCGGCGGCCAAGGTAGACAGCTTGTTTGATGAAACAGTGAATTGGGGTCACGGCAATCGCACGTCTAGGATTCAAAGTAATCTTGGCTGCATACCCTAAGGAAAAATTATAATAAAAATAAGTTATATGCAAGATATTTTGTGACCTTGAGTCAAAATCTTTTCTGCATAGTGTAATATTGGACACAGACAGCTCGTTGTGATAACATTTACACCCAGTGTTGTACTTACTGTAGTGCGTAGCCTATTTTGATTTGGACACTATTCTCGATGAACCCATGTGTTGAGCTTTATCGGAAGTCTCACGTGATGTGCAACTCTGCCCTGGTCCGCCATCTTGGCTCAACCCCCGTAATTGCGAGTGAATAACAGCGCTCTTCCTGTTAGATCCGTAATGATATCAGTTTCCTGCAAATGTTTAGAGTTGTTCTCTGGTTAGTTCAGGAGTCATGAACGCCGCTTCGCTGGTCCAGAGGGTTGCGGGGATTTCTGGAGCTCTTGCAGTCGCAGCAGGTGCATATGGAGCTCACGGTAAGCATCCTTTCTGATCGATTGTTTTTTTATATTTCGCCAATAATTTTACATGCGTTCAGATGATTCAGATATTGACAAGTCGAACTTGACCAAGCGTTACTAAAAAGTTAGAAGCTTTTTATGTGTAAATTCTTCGTGTCTTTCTCTCGTGTGCAGGTTTTCGACGCAGTGAAGCGAGTGATTACCAGAGAGAGGTGATTTAGCTATTGTTGTTGTTGTTTTGTTTTAGCATTCCGCTCAACGTGTTTGCTAACGTTAAATTATTATTCTGTAAAAGTTGTTTATTGTGTGTACAAGGAGGACTTTGTTATGGAAGTCCATTTCGGTCTGGGTCACATAAGAAACAATGATTTGTACATTGTAAATGCATGACACATCATAAAGATTACACTTTTGATTGCAAATGACACTTAAAGCTGATATTTATTGTCATAATTATTACAACTATTCTGACTGTCGTAATCATGACAAGTGTTAGGGCTGGCCAATTTGGCCTAAAATCAAAATCTTGATTAAATTAATATTTTAACTTTTAAATGAACAATTATTCTAATTATTTATTTAATTATTTTGCCCTCACAGTTCACTGACAAGTTTTGTACAGTAAATATGCTCACAAATTACAAGTGAGAGATTTTTGAATGGAAATAATTGAAGGAAACGCACACTATCTACTATCTATAATTATTTATTGAACATCAACATTAAACAACTGATATTAAAGTACACATTGTTTAAGTAACTTGCACTTTTGGAAAAAAATTTAATTATTTTCAGTGTGTATCATATTAAAAGTTGAAAATAAGCAGTATCTCTTCTAAATAAAATAACTTTTGTATATCCTGTAAACAAATATTTTAATGTAAATAATAATAATTTTATTGTAATGGAAAATATGCCGTCTCAAGGCATCTTTGGTGCAGCTTCCAGTCACCGTCAATGTAGTGCAAAGTAAGGCTAAAGAATGGGTCCATCATTCTACTTGACCAGAGATCAGATGTGGTCAAAGTGGCACCAGAGGCAAAGAAGTCTATGACCAGTGGTCACAGAAGTATAAATCAGCCTAAACCTTTACAGAGCAGGGTCATGTGACTCCACATGCGGTAGGGAAAGTAATTGAAAAAATTGTCCTGGAAAAACTAAATCGATTATATGTTCTGAATGACGATTTCGGTTACTTTTCGATTAATCGCCCAGCCCTCATTCGTATCAGAGGTTTAACTTTTTATTAGTAGGTATGATTTAGTTTCTCATAATTCAAACCTTTTATGTCATAAATGTGATTTCCAACACAAAGCATGTTGTGTAAATAGGCTTTTATAGTTTTGCTTTTATAGTTGTTTGTCATTATGTAACCCACAATATTAATATCAGTATTATGAAACTGCATTATTTATAGTTACTTTTTAATAATTGTTTAAGTGCAACAGTGATATAATTCGAGTTCTGTTGTTTTTGTTTCTTCAGTTGTTTGATACAGCAAACAAGTACCACTTCTACCACAGCCTGGCGTTGTTAGGAGCTGCTCGTTGTAGAAAACCTGCTCTGGTAAACACATCTCTCATCATTTTTTTAGTTTAACAAACACTTCCAGACTAAAACTGTGTCTCAGCACAAGACTAAAACAGGTATGATATCATTAACATATAGTATAATTGTTAGTACACCATATGAAAGCATCCCAGATTTATCTGAATTAATCTTGTATATAATTATCCCTTGTGTATTTTATATTTGCTGAATGTATGGTGCTCTGAAATATTTGATATTGATCAGTTTCAATATTCAATCTGGAATAAACGTTGTATAATGAATCCAAATTATATAATTGAGAGATGTCCTAGGCAATCGATTTCCAATTAGCTTTGTTTTATGTATCTTGTTGCTGGCATTATTAAATAATTGATAACTTAAATCATTATGTCCTTTCCGTTTATTCATTTGTTTGCCAAGTACCCTTTTAAAATGCTGGATAATGCACAATCATCCCTTGTTATTCTGTAATAATGAACAAAGAATAACCATCTCACCCCCCAATCATTACAGGCCTTTCTTTGTGAGCCAAAAATTAATAATTAGTTTAATTAAATTGCATGGCCATTTTTAATTGGACATAAAGTGTCTGCTTGTTTTTTTTATTGTTTTTTTTTGGAAGTATTTTCCCCATTGTGATTAAAAATAAACTTCTTTGTTGAGTCTGTGACTCTAATTGGTGAAATTTCCTGTAGAGCATCACGGGTAATGTTAACAAGTCAAATTAATAGAAACGCAATGTTTCAGCAGAAGCATATACACTTAAGTAATAATCTCAGCGTTTTCGACAGGTCTGTCTATAAAGGTTTATATAAGTTATTGCTAAAAATATATAATCTGTTTTCCTATGGAGAAGTTGAGATATTACATCTGGTTCCTATCTGAGTTCTTTAATGCTTTTTAGCCCTATAATTATGTAGTTACAGCATCTACCAACAGGAGCAAACTGGACTATGTTATCCTACCACTGTCAGTGATGTCATCAAATGTCACTGTTTTGTGTTAGGGCTGCAACATTAATCGAAGACAATTCTTGTGCACGTTTGTCAGTAGCCCCTTTCACACAGTGATACCGGTAAATATCCGGAAAATTTCCGGAACGACTTTACCGGTAAACTCAAAAAAAGCGCTGTTCACACAGGCGAGGACGTTATGGAATTTTTCTGGAAAAGAGCATTCACGCATCCATCGCAAAATGCCGGTAAATTCTGACATCATTAACCAGAAATGACCTCTAAACGGCTGCGCTTGTGTTTGTAAACATTTGACTACATAACAAACTCTTTGGATGAATCAGTATTGAGTACAACTCCAATGAAAACATATAGAGGAACACTTTCACATGTCGAGATGTTCATGATATGTGTGTGTGCTGGCGCTATGGGCGCTCACGGGCACACGCAAAGCTTGAAGGTAAACAAACAACGCATTATCATAAACATTTTATCGATAATTATTTACACAATTAGCATTAAGAAGGAACATAGAAACGTTATCTGACTAACATCTAGCAGCTAAATGTGTCTGGAAAAATATTCAAAGGCTTTTATTCTCATAAACCTCGCGCACGTGAATGCGTCTAACTGTTCTGATTGGCTAAAGTAGGTGTCTCAAGTCAGCACGTTCTAGACGTGGACGCGCTCTTTCCGGCAATCTTCCTTCTGCATTCACACAGCGCAGCATTCCGGCAAATTACCGGTAATGTTACAACTTCTCTTTCCGGAAAATAGCCAAAATGAATTTACCGGTATTTTCAAAAAGGGCCTGTTCACACATACACACCTTTCTGGAAAATTGCCGGTAATTTTCCGGAAAGGTCTGTATGTGTGAAAGGGGCTAGTAAAGTCGGTTCTGTAATCAATATTAAATCTCCAGATAATCTTTCAGCTTTAAGATAGAGCTGCATTTACTACATAGAGCCGTAGTTCACTGACCAACTATGCAATATCACATTCATAATTGCATAAAATTAAATTGCACGATACGAAAATCGAAGATAATTATGACTGCAATAATAAAGCTTCTCAGTGAACTACAGCTCTGTGTTGCTGCTACATCTGTTGTGGTTATTCAGTACCATCTATTGACCTTATTCTGCAATGCGGAAACAGTGTTGCCAGATATAGCTGACTCAGCCCAAAAGTTGACCAAAACCTGCTCAAAAAATGCCCAAAATATTAAATCAATATTGTATTTAATTTTAATTTATTTAAATTTAAATTAACCTAGTTACTTTAACTCTCATAACTTTTAACCATACAGCAACGAGAGGTCACAGAACCACACATAACCATATCACATGCAAACACTGCCCCCTCTCACCCACACACTGCACTTAATGTTCTGTACATTACACTACCTATTATATTCAAAATGGGGTATAAATTAATCCCACTTGGTGTTTTAATTTTTTTGATCATAATTAGATGTTACTCATCAATCGGACAACGCTATTATGTTTAGGTTATGTTGTGTTAAATAAGTTGCATATAAAATTTACGTTTCAAAACGTCAAAAATGTTGTCAACCCGCCAATGGCGTTTTTACCTGCACAGTCAAATTCAAAACTAACTAAAAGTGCCCAATCTGGCAATACTGCGGAAGTGCACTTGTTTTTGGGATTATTTTAGAACTTTCGATTCAGTTGCCTATGGGAGAAACAACTTGCTATAAATAAAATGTAAAATACCAAAATAAGAAAAAATCAATTTGCAACATCAAGAAGCATAACAGGCTGTTCTTAATGTCTAAAAATCAATGGAAGTGAATGAGTTAGGAGTCAACAGGCTGTGCACGAAATTACCCATTCCTCGAGTAGGTACTACATTTGAATTAGATTACTACATAACCATTGTAGTAACATAACCAAAAGTATGTTCTAAATGCTAAGAATGTGAGTAGTATGAATGCAGTTCATTCTATTCATGGAATTTGTCATTATTACATGACCTGTCCATGTCCGTTGCATCGTATTTTAAACTGTGTCAAAAATAAAGTCTGTGAATCTAATATTTTAAAATATTTTTGAAATGTTCATAAACGTATAATGAGCAAAATGTAAAAGTTTTTTCCAGTATGGAAAATGTGCAGATATTTAATTGTAGTTCTAAATTATTTAAAAAAAGGTCACTTCACTTCAAACATCACTTCATTTTTTTCATTGTGTTGTACCCACGTAAATGTCTGCTTCCAAGACGAAACAAACGTTTTCTTTTATACTCATAATTTGATGTTGCTACCATGTTGCCATCTCTTCGCTTTACTGGTTGTTACCAGGTTACAGAAAAAAATAACGTTCACAACATCCAATCTGTTCTGAAGACCCGAAAACACCTTTGGGTTAACGACATCACAGAGAAGGTAGTGAAGATGTATTTGCATGCAGTTGACAAATAGTCGCATTAATTAACGAAATTAAATAAAAAATGAAAAACGATTTAAAAAAAATGAAACTTTAGTGACAAGGCAGCACTGGACCAATTGGGCCAGTAACTATCCTGTCTACTGTCCCGAACATCTCTCATGCTGGCACCGGGCCATTGGGCAGTTGAGCCCTGTGTACTGTATAATGCAATTTCAGATACAGCCCTAGTTATTTCCTGTTATTTTATTTTTTATTTATTTATATATTTTTTGTTGTTGTTGTGTATTTGGAGTTGCCACAAGAGTACTCTCTGGCTTTTGGAGATTCACTACTGATCACACAACTTCTTCCCTGACAAGATGTGCACGATGCAGCTTTTGTTGAATCACGATTGTGATTTCATTTCAGTTTATTGTGCATTATTATGTGTATGGGATGACTAAACTTTATTGATGTCAAATGACACCAGACACTACTTTTGATTTGTGGCTATGTTTGTGTATGTTGGAACTATCTTGCTAAAAACATACTAGATATTTATAATTTTGAAATTCATGCTCTAAACCTGTTATTTTGATCACTGTCAAGTAGAATTTTTCAAATTAATGAATAAAATGAGCATTTTACAAGCAAACAGTTTTTTAACAGAAAACTGTTAAACAGAGCATCTACTGCGTGAGAATGAGAGATAATGGATCACTTTCACTTTCACTCTTAAATAGGGAAACCTTTACGCACAGACATCAATTAGTCTATAAATAAATACTTTTGTTTGTTAAGTGCAAAAATTCGTTTCAAAACTGTTTCTAAATTCAGTTCTAATTTCCAGCAAACGAATAAATGAATAATAATAGCAAAATGTGCTCAAAAACCTGAGTTATATCCTAAAACACATACTTTGCCCCATATGGTCTAAAACCTGACAGGTGGGCAAATCTAAGCTTGCTTTTAATAAAACAAATATACATATGGATATAATAAATAATATGGCTAATAATAATAACATTATACAAAAGCAAATTGTTACGAATGAACTGATAAAGCCTCCCGAGATGAAGAAGACATAAAAGCAGTAGTTTTTCATATTTATGTAGGCTAGAAAATAATGTTTTGTAATATTTTAATCCTTTATATTTATATTCTATATCTATTCTTATTATATCCTATATGTATCCTTAATATTTACATTTTTCATATGTAAAGAAATTTGCCTATTGCTCTCTTGTGCTTATTAAGCAGTGCGTAAGCGAGGCGCAACTCTGCGCCGGAGTTTAGACCGGGTTAGTTTTGGTCTAATGAAAAATCTATTATAGTTTCTCAAAATAGCAACGCGCCAGCGGTCCGCCTCAGAACGCCTTCCTTTTTATACCAGAACGCCTATGGGTGCAAAAATGAGCGCTAATGCATTTGCTATTTAAACAGCGTAGCGCAACGCCTCAAAACAACTCTTGCGCCAAGCTTAAACTACACAAAGGCTACTGCGTCACGCCTTGCGCCACACTGCGCCGGGTGTATGATAGGGCCCATAATGTCTTTTGTTTTGCAATGTAACTGGATGAAGCAGCCGAGCTTGTATACAGAATTGATTGAACTTGATAAAAAAAAAAAAAACCATTAGCAATCACATATACTAATAAACATTTCTTCCTCTTTTAAGGCTGGCGTAATCCTCCTCACTGGCATGGGCTGCTTCTGTGGTCCCCTTTACCACCAGGCCTTAACCAATGACCCCAGTTTCAGCAAGCTGGCACCAATTGGAGGGTCATTGCTCATCGTTGGCTGGGCTGCAATGGCTCTTTGAACTCTTTTAATTTTACCATTGTCAGAGATGTGGTTCTGTTTTCTCATTTGAACAGAAAAAAAGAGGAGAAGTAGGCTCCCTGAAGGAGAAAAGGGTGGAGGATTTCACATCTTATCTAAACTCTTTTCAGTCACATCTGGAGAGTGATGATAAGGCCCTGGGATCAAACATAATTCATTTTCTCTCTGCACTGTCACAGACATCTTTATTTTGTCAGCATGAAAAAAAGAAAAACTTTTGAGAAGCTTTCCTTTGTGGCTTATTATCGAGAGCGAATGAGTCACACTGTGGCATTGCTGTCTTGGAAGTGTATGTACATACGTTTCCTTTGTTTGAAAAAATAAAGCTGTCTGAGAAGCTGATTGTCAGTTTGACCTTCTGATATCGGAGGAAATGTCTCTCTGAATGTCTCTTGCAGGTCAAAGATCTCAATAGCCTTCAGGCTTTGATCCTGACAGCACAAAGCAGTTCATTACCGGCGACCTCACTTTTAGCGCTCGCAGTGTCCAAACTTATCTTTATTCAAATGAAAAGTGAAATCCAATGAGGTTCTAATTCCAAGGCTTGGGACTGTCGGCTGGGTTGTGGACCTTTTAAAATTGCTTTATAAATCTTCAGGTCAATTTGCAAGGGCGGCTTCATAAGCCAACTCTATTGAGGCGAGAGGCTTCTATTGATGCCGTACGTCCCAATAAAGTGATCACACCACTCGTAAAACCCTCATTAACTCAGGCTATTAGCAGAGCTGTGCAAATCAGGGCAAGGCAATCAAACCACTTTAGTCCCCTCTTCACCAGGCTGATGGAAGAACAAGAAATATCTCGGGTCTATTTGATGGACTGAACAATATAAAGGCAGTTGCGCATGTATAATTAGCTCTCATTTTTGCAAGCATCTATACAGTGCTAACTTGATTCTTGTTTTGAAAAGTTTTTTTGTCCTTGTTTCTTCTTCCTCCTCCCTGACATTTCAATAGCAGTGGGATTTCCAGCAGTCGCTCATTACAGAAGTCAGATCAGGGTCTTCTCGTTAAAATCCATAAAGGCGTATCGCGCTCCGCTTCACGAGGCTGTGTTAAGTGTCTCCTCCCTGGCTCTGTCTGGGCTGTAAAAATCGATGTTTAAAGCATCCAATACATTGCAGTGGCCCTGTGGTCATTCGGTCATTAAATTCTCATCGTGCTTGAATGATCTTTCTACTGGTTTGAGCCAGTAGCCTGTCTAAGGGGCAGCGCTGTGGGCAAGCGACTTTTAACTTGCCTTCGCTAAGCAGCGGTCACTGGTGGTGAGGTAGGTATTGTTAATTGTGCCTCAAGGGAGTTGAAGTCTTTCGCTGTCAGTATTCATGTGGCTTAACTTCCTCCTCTGAACACCAGCTGACATTTCGCATTTACCCCCGCTTGTGTGGGCAGTGCCAATTCATTTCCCAGTCTGATTTAGTGTGACCCTGGCTGTCGAGAGAAATGGCGTCTGAAGGTGTGGGAGGTCAGGATTTTTCCGCTTTGAACGAAATGCCCACACACACTGATATGATTACCCAAACTCTCTCTTTCTCTCTCCCGCTGCCTTTCCTAGTTGTCAATCACAGCAGCACTTCCCAGTGCTAATAAGATTTTACTTTAACATGTCTGTCAGTCTTTAACTCCCATGAAAAGATGATCATTCTTTCTGATGTGCAGCTTCAAAAGCTGTCACTAAACATTCTTCAATATTTAAAATCTCATTCGAAACTGCTGTCCAGATATTTTATTAATTATTTTTTTTCTGAGACATATACATGGTAGATACACACAGATTATGTCAATTCAAAAGCTTCATTAAAGAACTGAATGAAGAAGAGTTTGTATTATAAATGAAGATATAATTATATGCGCATGTGATTACAGAGTTCAGTTGCTAATTAGTAGTTGCGGAGCTGTTGGGGATGGTGTAGGGAGAACAACGCTGAAGAAGTGAAGAATTAAAAACACCTCGCCATCTTTGGCCTCTGTTTTTTTGCACGGCGTCAATTATCTGCGCTGTCAGCCTCTCAGATGCTGCTTCAAAGGGGAGGTATTTCAAGGTGACACCAGTGCGGAGGGGGTCGGGATGGGACGGGGAGAGCCGGCGAGGATTTTGAAAATCTTTTGATCACTCTTCACCTCCTGGAAAAAAACATGTTAGAGCCGAGGAGAGGAGTTTAAAAGCTATCAGGGGAGCGTTTGACTGGGGTCCATGATGTCTGTTTTTTAAAAGCCTGTTCATTCTTAAGGGCAAAGTTGTGGTTTTATTAGGCTAGAGAAGAAAAAAATTGGGAAAACATTCAGGTGTCTCAAAAAGTAAAACCACAGTTTTAATAGTCTAAAATAAACACAATCTCTTACTTTTTGTAAACAGTCTGATTCATATTTAAACACTTTTTAAAGGGGACCGATTTTACCCCTTTTTTAAGGTTTAATATACGTCATTTGTGTCTCCAAAATGTGTCTGTAAAGTTTCAGCTCAAAACACCCATCAGATTATTTATTATACCTTTTAGAATATTGCAATTTTCAGATCTGAGTACAATGTAGCTGTTTTTGTTGTCTGTGCCTTTAATGCAAATGAGCTGATTCTCCCTACCCTCCATTCCCACATGCCTGTATGATAGGGATGGGAAGATTCACCGATATGTATCGATACGCGGTCATGCGCGTGCACGATGCGAGTGCATCGGTTGAGCAGCTGAGGATGAATTAAATTTTGGAAGCAAATCGAGATGCATCGGTTTTTGCGAGATGCATCGATTTTTCCGAGATACAGCTTATATTTTTAATATAGAATGTATTTTTTATTTATTAACAAGTGTTGTCAACCTGTTTTTGGCGCATAATTTAATCGACCTACATAAAGTAAGCCTTAGCAACGGATTTGCGGATGTGCACACACTACAACTCAGTGTATCAGGTGTGCGGATGAAGCTAGTGGAGCGCCCTCAGAAAGCGCGAGAAGCAAAACAAACATTTTATTCCCCACTGAGTTTTAAATCTAAAGTATGGCAAGCAACATTATGGATTTAAGGATGGACGACATGACAGGACAGATGCAATTTGCAAAATGTGCCGCGCATCTGTAAAATACGCGGGCAGTATGACTAATCTGATATCTCACTTGAAGCGGCGCCACGGTGTTGTTGTGAAAGCATCTTCCAGTGTTTCTGCATCGCCGGCTTTCGCACTGCTTCAACCAGCTCCAAAAGTGGTGAGAAAAGCATTGCAAGTTTTTTTTCCATGCGCAACAGTTCTGCTCGCTCTACGCCAATAACGAATGCTATTGCATTGTTCATCTGCAAAGATATTCAGCCTAGTGTCACGGAGAACGAAGGTTTTAAACACCTCCTGTTAAATTTTATTTAATTATAATAATAATAATATTAATAATAATAATGATAAAAATAATTGGGTGTCACGGTGGCACAGTGGGTAGTTTGACCACCTCACAGCAAGAAGATTGCTGGTTTGTTATATTTTTATTAGCCTGTTGTTTACAGTGACAGTGATGTTTCAAAGCAGCATAACACTGCTAGTTCACAACCTTAGGTTTTGAATAATCAGTGGCAAAATATATCTTTGTAAAACTTGTTTTCATAGTTGAAAAGTTAAATCACAATTCTTGTTGTGCAATGCTAAATTTATTTATGTTGAAAGAGTGCAAATATATACATATTTTTTAAATATATATTGCACTTATACATTCTGTTTATCTTGAAAATACTTAAATAATATGTGCTATATGTTCTAAAATGGCCCTCTACTGTAAACTGACACTCTGGCTCTGAGAGAAGAGCCAGTTTGTAAAAAAAGTCTTGGTTTTGCTTGGTTTATAAATAATCAAACTCATTCAATGGCACAGCATCCTCTTTCACATAATCTCATAAACTTGATCTAATTAGTTAGTGCTGAAATATCGCATCGTATCGTGATATGGGTGTGAATCGTATCGTGTTGCATCGCAATATGTCACAAATGTATCGCTAATATATCGGATCGTATTCTTTGTATCGAGATGCGTATCGGATCGGCATTATAGCTTAGATGCCCAACCCTACTGTATGAGCCAGAGATGGCTCTGACTTGTCTTCATCTACTGCATCAGATAAACAGCAGAGTGACAGACATGAAGGAAGCAGATTGCATGTAACGTTTGTGAAAAATTTTACAGTAAGAACTTCCCCAATGATTATTTGATGTATTTGTTGTAGAGTTAATTCTCAAGCCTTTCTGCAACGATGAGTCGCTCACAATGTCATTATATAAAGTTCACACACGGGCCCCCCCCACACACACACACACACACAGTGCATTTATTTTTGCACGAAAAATGTGACAGGACACACATTAAAATACACTGCTGTATGGACATCCATTATTTTAAAGTACTGTACAAGGTAAACCTGATTTAACGTCCACAGACCGGGGTTGAAGCATATTCTTTTATAATTGTACTGAAATGTGGCTGTGGTGATGAATTAGGTAGCGATTTTACTGTCTATTACAAACATACACTTTTAAAACGTTTTAAACTTGTAAAACACATTCTTGAGAAGCAGATGATCACAGAGCTAAACAGATGTTTTGATGTGAGTTGCTTTGCACAAGACCTGTCTTGTTGATATAATTATACACATTACTACAGAGACATGTTAATACGCAGCTGTCAATCAATTCGGTGGGCGGGGAAATCACACTTCTACGCCATGTTGTGGTGGGCTTCAAAATGGGAAGGATTTGGAGTCTATTTTAATATCAGGAAATTAAAAAAAGAGTGACTTCTTGTGTTTCTATCACTCCAATATGACTGTGGACACAATATACCTGCACACAGTTCTGTCCAAACAGCTTACAAAAGATTTTTTTTTTCTTATGATAGGTGCCCTATCAAGTGTTTAGCTTTTATTGAAAGTGGATCTGCATCCATTTTTTCAAGTGTGTGTTGTGTTGTGTATTTCTAATGGCAGTTGTGGTTTGTAAAATGTGTGCAATTATTTGAGGTAAATATAATTTCCAATTGCTGTTTAAGAGGGAGGATGTATTTTCAACTTTTTATAACAAAATAGCTTTAAAAATTTACTTCTTACAGTTTTATTTTCTTTATAACAGTACATAATATTTTACTAGTTATTTGGCAAGATAGCATTTAGCTTAAGGTGCAATTTAAAGGCATAAGGAGTTTAATTTGGTTAACTAGGCAAGTTAGGTTTAAATAGACAAGTCAGTGTCTGCCTGTTCTATAGTCAATCATCATATCCGCTTAAGGCCCAAGGTGTTTTACATGTATTTTTTTATTTCTCTTTGCTATTTGGGCTTATTGAAACCTAATTAGAAAAGTAACCTAAGTATCATCTTCTTATATAAAGCACATTTAGAGAAAAAAATATATCCATATATGTAGACTTGTGGTCCTAATTTACAAAAAAAAAAAACACTTTTTCCTGACTGTTTTTTAATACATTAATAACACATGCATATTTTTTAAACATGTTTTGACTATCAGAGTAAAAAAAATTTTTCCCCATTTTGGACAGTTAGAAATAGTGTTTGGGACATTTCATATGCTGCAAAACAGTTGCAGGATGACACTGTATGTCTGCTGTAACAAAATATAAAACATTTTAAGTATTTTAAATAACCACTTAAGAGCTAAAATGTGCTGTCCACTAAGAAACAGTGGACACCATGTAGCCACTAAGCCATAAAAGGTTAAAGGGGCTAACAATATTGCCCTTAATTTTCTTTTGTTTATTTATTTATTTTTTAAATAGAAATTAAAATGAGATTTTATTGCAGCCAAAAAAAATAAGACATTATTTTGAAGAATAATGTTATCCTTGCTTTGAATGAATATTGGTGGTTCATTCTGCTGTGGTGATTCATGATGAATAAAGTAACTAAGCCAATGGAAAATTAATGAATGAAGATTTCACAAGATATATCCGTCCATCCATCAGCTGTACAGTACACACAGCATAATAACAGTGGCCTATAATAATTGGTAAAAATGCAGAGCACATATATTTGTTTTAAACCTTGTCATTTCAGTTCTAATTAAAACAGATGGTTTCAGAACTGTTATGAAACTAAATTATATATCTAAAATAGTTTAGAACAGCAAAAGTCTTTAAAAAATCGAGTAACACAATACTGTGAGGCACAGTTAGTTCATTGACAATTCTGTAGCACAACACATAAAGCTCTTGCTTTGTGTAGAACCCTGTCCATCTAAACGTACTACTAATCCCAAGATTCCCGGAGAAGGTCCGTGATTTCCGGGAATAGTGTTGCTAGTGGGAAGGTGCGCGCAGAGGGACCTGTTGGAAATGACGGGAGCTGAATTCCTGTTTCAGCACAGAAACCACAACAAGCAGCACGGGGTGTGAAGCAGAGAGCAGCGAGCCGGTGGAAAACAGGGTGTGTGCGTGTGTGTTTCTGTGTAGACTATAGACAACAAATGTCATCGCTGAATCTTGAGCTGTTTAGCTGTTAGCACATTAGCTCGCTCCACACCTGCTAGTCGCCTCATTTGAGCTGCTTGATCTTCACGCATCTCAGTGGACACATGCTCGTTTATCACATAAAATAAATCTATTCAACCTCATGCCGCACATGTCATAGAGACTTTGAGTGAATGTGGCATATTTTAGTGGTGTCGCTGTGCTTATAAGAATAAATTCCCAAGTAGTTTAAGTTGTTACGTTGGAGAAACATTAGCTGGCTAATTAGCAGATTAATCTGCCCACTGACCTACATTCCGCTACAGCCGCTCTGAATGACCGCTTAACCTGTGCTCAACTGTTTACATCTTATTAAGTTTATTTGAGTTCGAGTTGGGTGATAGTGGGACTGATTAGGAATGTACACTCAAATGTACATACTGTTTTCTTACTGTATCAGCGGTTTAGTGTAATGCGAATAATATAATGCATAGGCGAATACTTAAAATGCATACAATGCAACTCCTGTATGTTCATATTGACACGTTTAAATATGTTGTGAAAGTTTGGTAATTGTGTTTTCTGTCAGGTAATGCTCAATGGAGACGCTCATGAGTGCCGTGGCCCCGCGCGCACCGGCGGCGGTGAAGCGGGTGTCCGAGGTGGACTTCCGCTCGGGCACGACTCTGGAGCAGCTGTCGGCTCAGGTGCAGGAGCTCGTTCTGCTGGAACAGGGCGAGTTTGGAGACCAGACCGCGCTCGAGGTGCACACAGCCAAAGACTTCATCTTTAACATGCTGGGTGAGGACATTTCTGTGAAAAGGCATGGAAAAATATACACAAATAATAAAAACAATAATCCTGAGGTTGATAAATTGATAGATGGGTATATATAAAGATAAATGTATTTTTAAATAAGTAAAAAAGTCTTATTCATGTACAGGACTGACAGTTTCAATTTACCAGAACTTATGTTAAGCTGCTTTTATACAATCTATATTGTTAAAGTGCTATTGAAATAAAGTATAATTGAATTGTAAAAAACCAACTAAACCGCGCTCCTTTCTGGCGCCCTCCTTGATATACAGCGCCCTTAGCATTTGCCTATGGTGCCTATGCCACGGACCGGCCCTGAGTTGGCTGAGTGTTGTAAATACTCGCGCTCCCCTCCCTCGCGACAGAGAGCATAGGAGATAAATGTTGTAAAATAAGTAATGTTAATAACAACATAGTTCTTTGTTATTCCATTACTATTTCTTATACGAATGAACATTCAAAAAAAAGCAGTTCAACAATTACAATAGAAGAAAGAAAAATAATTGTACATCAGTTCAACAGATGCATTCAAGCAAGAAATAATATGAATTAAAATGTAATAATTGTATTGTCATTAATGTATTATTTGGAAAGAAGCTTAATATAATTAGAGCCGTAATAAATGTTTAAAAAAAAAAAAAAAAAAAAAATCTAAACATCAATCACAAGTGTCTTCTTTCCAAAGGACATACCATTTTTATTTATTTTTAGACGACACAGTAGCAGTGTTTTAATCTCAGAAAAATCAATATTGATTTGCAATCACAAACATATGAAAACATTTGACCAGTTGTCATTTTCTGAAGAAAAGAAGCTTTAAATATATATGGTTTTATTGGATTAGAAAATGCTATTAGAACTTTGTAGGATAAAACAAATATCAATAGTAATCTCAAAACCCGAACTAATAAATACAAAAATCTGAAAAATCAAAGAGTTGAGAAGTCTCTTAAATATTGTTTTAAAACTGATATTCAGGAACAAAAATAATTTACATTTTCATAAAATACTTTCACAGTAATTGTTTTTCATATATGAAGTCATTGACTACTTGTTTCCAACATTCTTCAAAATTTCTGATTTTGTGGTCAGCAGAAAAAAGCAACACACAAAGCATTGGAATCATTTAAATACTGAGTACATTTCCATTTTTAAGATAACTGTTCCTTTCAAAACTTTATCCTGGTTTCCGATTTAGTACTTGAAGCAATGCAGCTGTTTGTCCAGCAGGTGTCTCTCTTTCCTCTTCATTTTTTTATCACACCAATTCTCCCTCGATGTCCCTTCCTTATCATCTTCTCATCTGCCATAATCTACACACACAAACTAATGCCATCCTTTTTTTTGTATGACATAAGTGAAGGAAAAACAGATTTGCAAAACTCTTATTCTCTAAAAACATAACTAGAGCTTTTTCACATAATCCTGTCAAATGGTGAATCACATCACAGTTTTTCTTACAGTTTGTTTTTTCTCTTCGCTGCTTTTTTTTCTTTCTTTTTTTAGCCTTAGCCTGTTCTGTTGTCTGGTGAAAATCCTTTAGCCTCTAGCTCTCTACTGTTATTGTTTTATGTATCATTGTTAAGCATGAATCATCTAGTATTTGGTTGGTTTTTCTTTTATTTATGGACCTTTGTTTATTGAGATGGTGGCATGGAGTTTCATTCTGCCATCCAGCCAGAGCAACTTTTTTCTTTCTGCCTGCCTCCTGTTGCTTTCATTTGTTACATCTCCCCTTTTTCTCCAGTCTTTTAACCCCTTGATATTCAGCCAAACGCTTCCCACTTATTTTTCTCGCTCGTTGCTTCCATCTCTCGCTCTCTAAAAATATGCAGACATTTTCAAAGAAACCACCACACTCCTACTGAGAGTGATGGGTAGACGGCTTTTTATATTTATACTAGGTAGGGCGCTGCTTAGCATTCATTTTGAATATTCTGTCTCATTATGTATGATAAAAAAAAGATCCTTTTTGTGATGACCCTTCCCTGTCGATTAGGATTTAGATCTTATGTCTCCTTAGAAAAATAGAATTGATTTTCGACAAGCAATTATCTTGATTTTAATGAGCATTGATGTTTGTTTACATAAGCATTCATGATGATTTCTGGTTGCACACCTCCATGACCTGCAAACATTAACATACCGTATGCGTTTAAATTTCTTACTACATTACTGCAAATGTATTTCTCCCTGTGGAGCTAATTATACTGAAGCAGTTTTAAAATGTAAAGGGCAAAAAGGGTCATTGTTATTAAAAAAAAATCTAAAATCTTACACTCAGTGTCCTGGAGTAAAGGTTAAGGGGCAATAAAACAATGACTAAACTTTAGTTGTAAAGAAATGCATTGTTCTTTTCATGTACAGTAGTTTTTGGTTGGTTATTTTTTTGTTGTGGTTCATCATTACATTAAGTAAATCTCAACTAAACCCTAAAGTTCAAAGATAGCTTTACTTAAACACAATTTTATGTGCTCTGCAGAGGAGAATATGCCACTATTAGTCTCAAACACGCTTTAAAATTTTACGTCATGCAAACTAAAACAACATTTTTTCCTAATTTTAAATATCATGTGTGCACTTTAGTCCTACTTATATCACACCAGGGTAAATGTATTTATGTGTTTGTGTAATTTATGAAACTGAATTTTTCTTTTTTTTTTTCTTTGGTGTTTGTTAATTTTGTACACACTGATCTGAGACAAATATTCAGATTTACAAATGGTAGTTTAAAAACAAATTTCCCCATGGTCATTTGAAAAATGTGCTTGAGTCTACATTTTTGTAAAACTTAAAATGCATTGCTCCGCATAGGTTTCATTGCATGTTTCAGATGGCAGATTCACTAAAGGGCACTGTATACATATTTGAAAATCAGAAAAATCACAATCTTTTTAGTACACATCCATGAGAAGATGGGACTTGTATGGATAACTTTAACTAAACCACTGACCTAAAGCTTTCCCAAAACGCAACCAATGGTGTTTCTTAAAAGCAAACATAAGAACAAAGTGCACTTTAATTGTGCAAATTTACCTTTTTTTACATTGCTATTATTTGTTTTGTGGAACTATGCTTCACCTGCATACCTGGTTGATCTTAATCACAAGTACAAAGTGAGCAACCTACCAAACTGACCACACCAGAAAAGAAGTTTATATCGAGATACATACAGTAGGTGAGGCAAACTTATCCGGTTTCAAATTATAGACAATGTTAAACAGTTTTGTGGTATTTATTCAGCCTGATCTTACGAGAAAATGTATTTTTTTTTACGTTTTGCCAGTTTAGTAGCTAATTCGTACAAATTCGTACGAGTTCAGTTAATGAGCAAATCATACTAAATTGTATGAATTACATCATACGAATTCATACAAATTAGCCACTAAATCAAAAAGTTAGGAAACGTTAGGAATTAGGTCTTGTGCAAAGCACTACATGAAAATAATTCTGTGTTCATCAATAATTTGTGCCTTCACATATCATTAGTATGAAAAGAAAATAAATTAGCTGGTGTTGTGTTGCCCCAAAAAACATAGGTCTATACCCATGTGTAATTACATTCTGGCAGTTTTGCAAAAATGTAGACTGAAGCACATACAGTATTTCCAGTGAGTTTTCTTATAGGCAAACTCGATCTCTAATAAACCCTGTATTTATTAGTGCTTGGAATATTGTTATGAATGTGAGACACTTACATCATATTAGTAAGTTGAAGAGATGGAGGCTGAAACTGCTGATTCAGGAGCAGTTAATAGAAAGATTAAATGGTTTCACTCCTCATGAAATCCTTTGGGAATTTTATAACAATTAATGAGTTAACAGTTAATTTTGAATGAACCGTCACATAGTCTGTCTTCATTTTGATTAGCCTACTATTAGCCTTTTATGAGCACCAGCAGTTTCTGCAAGCTTAACACTTTCAATGAATCCTCTTTTGTTGGCACATGGCGAGTTTTATTTGCTAACCTGAGAGAGTTAAAGATCTTACAATATTCACACAGTCTACATAGATGTAATTCATAGGTGAATGAACATGTTCATTTATGAGTGGTTGGAATTTAATAAAACAATGTTTAACAATCAAATCTGATGATTATGATGCATTTGTGAATCTGGATGAGAGAAAGGAAAGGGTTGTTTTATGTAAAAATTACTTGTATTTACAAGATACATGAATGTAGCCATTAACCAGTATTCATTTACACTACCGGCCACTTTATTTGGTACATCTGTTTAACTGCTCGTTAACACAAATTTCTAATCTGCCAATCACATGGCAGCAACTCATTGCATTTAGGCATATAGACATGTTCAAGTCGATCTGCTGGAGTTCAAACTGATCATCCGAATGGAGAAGAGTGATTTAAGTGACTTTAAAAGGGGGATGGTTGTTGGTGTCAGATGGGCTGGTCTGAATTTTTCATAAACTGCTGATCTTCTAGGATTTGCAAACACAATCATTTCTAGGGTTTACAGAGAATGGTCTGAAAAAGAGAAAATATGCAGTGAGTGGCAGTTCTGTGGGCACAAATGCCTTGTTGATGCCTGGTCGGAGGAGAATGGCCAGACTGTTTAGAGCTGATAGAAAAGCAACAGTAACTCAAATAACCACTCGGTACAACCGAAGTATGCAGAAGAGCATCTCTGAAGGCACAACATGTCGAACCTTGGAGCAGAAGACCACACTGGGTGCCACTCCTGTCAGCTAAGAACAGGAAACTGAGGCTACAATTCGCACAGGCTCATCAAAATTGGGCAATAGAAGATTGGAAAAACATTGCCTGGTCTGATGAGTCTCGATTTCTGCTGCTACATTCTGATGGTAGGGTCGGAATTTGGCGTCAACAACATGAAAGCATGGATCCATCCTGCCTTGTATCAACGGTTCAGGCTGCTGGTGGTGGTGTAATGGTGTGGGGGATATTTTCTTGCCACACTTTGGGCTCATTAGTACCAATTTAGCCACTGCCTACCTGAGCTGACCAAGGTCATCCCTTTATGAACGGAGTGTACCCATCTTCTGATAGCTACTTCCAGCAGGATAACACACCATGTTTTTTTTTTTTTTTTTGAACATGACAGTGAGTTCACTGTACTCAAATGGCCTCCACAGTCACCAGATATTCAATCCAATAGAGGACATATGGGATGTGGTGGAACAGGAGATACACATCATGGATGTGCAGACGATAAGTCTGCAGCAACGGCGTGTTGCTATCATGTCAATATAGACCAAAATCTCTCAGGAATATTTCCAGTACCTTGTTGAATCCCACAGAGTAATAAGGCAGTTCTGAAGTAAGGAGTACCTAATAATGTGGTCATGAGAGTATGTGTCACTGTTAAATTATTTGCCATTTAAGCTTGACAGACTTGATATAAGCTTGTGTAGCATTATTTTAACTGTGTATGTAATCATGCATCTTTTGTTGGTTAAGTTCATTATGGTATAGTTTATAGCTTAAATTGGAAATAACGATGTAATAAACAAAATGTCTTGAGTCCAGTCTGTGGTAGTCCTGAATGTAGCTCTGATATATGATTAGCAATTACGTATGCTAACCAGCTTCCTTTCGGCACCTGTCATGGAGAGCAATGTTTTGTAATCAAGACTCTTTTATTCTGTTTTTGTATTCAAGTGGTCAATAATGGTGACGGTATGAGGGAGTAATGAGTGAATTTGCTCCTGGTGCTGATGGATTCTTTCTGGAGGGACTGATGAACATAATTAATTTGCATAAACAAAGTGGTAATTAGTAAAGCTATTGCTTGCTTGTGTTTGCCTAGTGCATTTTAGCACCCCCAGCAAGACACTATTCATTTCCTTATTTACCGAATGAAGGATTTTCTTTACATTATGGGTCATTTGACAGCTATATTCAAGTAATCAATAATTCTTTCTCTCTCAACATCCTTTTAATTACAGTGGATTGAAATTAAAAGGGGTGCGTGGTAAGCGATTCTAAAGAAATATGTATTGATTTGATCAGTTTTAGTCTTCATAAAGTAATAAAAACTAAGTTATTTGTTTTCATGTGGATTCCACTAAAGATTTTAAGAGTTTTAAAGAATTTAAAGAGCTGGGTCACATATGAAAAAGACAGCAATGTCTTGAATTTCAAAACAGAGTTGAGGGAGACTGATAATTTATGTCTTGCACAGACAGATTTATCAGACTTGGGCAGAGAAGAGGTTTAGGGAGATATCTGTCTTCCTAGGAAAAGAATCTTCCTCTATTTCCCTTCCTTCCTTATCTACTTATATTCCTCATTCACTTCAGAAACCATTTAACTAAAACTGCATATATATGTATTGTTAGCTTATTTTTTCCAAGTGCATTTCCCAAGTCCATATATCATATTAACAGTATTTCTAGTCATACTGTAAGTTGAGAGTTTTTCACGCTGTTTGCAAATGTTCATTTCATGTTTTTGAAATATACTGTGTGGTTAATATGGGAACTTGTGACCATAGTTGATTAGATATTTGCCTGGCATCTTCTAAAATAATGTTGAAAAAGTATCTTTTTTCCCAAGCTTTTTATGTTTTATTGTATCAGTGTCTCATGGTTTGTTTTAATCTCTTTAACCCCACCCTATTCTTGATTATCTTCAGCACTTTGGCTAGCTTTGCTGTAAAAGATGTGCTGTATAAATAAACTTACTAACTAACAATGTATTTGGGAAGCACACTCCAGGTCAGGAAGTGCTGCCAGATGATGCTTTTAGATTATTCTTAGTGCACTTTGTTTTTTTTATATCAATATAAGAAAACTCTTGGCATCTAATTCTTATAAGAATTTGAATTCATAAACGGTATGTACTTGGAACAGAAATTCAGTCATTAACAAACTAACTTTCATATGAACACCCTCCATTTTTGTTATTAAAGACATTTTATTTTTACCATGTATATTCTCCATTTTCCACAGGCATGGTGCAGAAGGTGGACAAGCGACTGCCGGTTGCCAATGAGTACCTATTGTTGTCAGGTGGAGCCAGGGAAGGTGTTCTTGACCTTAATCCAGAGGACCTAGGTGACTACGCCAAAGGTGTTGACTTTGATTTGGACTTCACTCTGCTGGTGCCTGCTCTTAAACTTCATGACCGCAATCAGCCTGTGACGCTGGACATGAGGCATTCCCCACCATGCCATTCATGGCTGAGCCTGCGCCTCTGCGACCCTACAATGCTGGCGCGTTGGCATATCTGCTGTCAAGACGAGAATAATAGAGATAATAAAGATGAGGAAGAAGATGAGGAGGATGAAACTGGTGCTCTACGAGGTTCAATCCCATCCCTGCAGCCTCCTCAGTCATTAGATGGATGCTACTTCTCTCCATTATTGGTCGCTGATTGGTTCTGGAGTGTAGTTGTGACGGCAGTAGAAGAGTTGCGACAGAATCCTCAAAGAGGGATTCCTGTTCCTGATCGCGTGGAGCGGAATGGGCCACTAACAACACTGATTCTCACTGCAGGAACTAGCCGTATTCTCTACGATCTGCTTCCGGTGGTGTCGTTTCGAGGCTGGCCAGCTGTCGCACAAGGCTGGCTCACAACCAACCATTTCTGGGATGGCAAAATAACAGAGGAGGAGGCCATCAGTGGATTCTATCTGCTTCCGTGTTGCTCTCCAGCTGTCAGCTCCTCAATCAGACCTGACCGCGAATGGAGACTTGCCTACTCCCGCAGCGAGGTGCAGCTAAAGAAATGCGTGCCCTACCCAATGGCACAAGCCTTCCAAGCAGCTAAAGCTGTACTGTCAAGACTTTTAGCTCGCCCTCGCACTGGTCTTAGCCTCTACCACCTACGTACCTTAATGTTTTGGGCATGTGATCGCTTGCCTTCTACGTACCTTAGTTGTCCAGATCATGAGACGCCTGCACGGCTGTTCCTCGGTCTTCTTGATGACTTGGCTCACTGTATTCTGGGCAAAAACTGTCCTAATTACTTCCTTCCACAGTGCAACATGTTAGAGCACCTCTCGGACAGTGCAGCCCTGTTAGTTGCACGGAAACTTGCACATTTACGCTCTGATCCTGCAGAGCACTTAAGAGCAGCTTTGGATCAGGCACAACAAGCATGCCAACTCAAACGTGAGGCTGCTGGAGCTGCTAGTAATGGCAATGGGCTATCTTCACCAAGCCAAGCATATGGTGCTGGATCACCACAAGATGACCGGCTAGCACAACGACTGCAACAACTGGTGACGGAAAACCCTGGCAAGTCTATTTCCGTTTTCCTCAACCCAGATGACGTAACACGTCCGCATTTCCGCATTGATGACAAGTTCTACTGAGCAGACTGGTTTACTCACTGCCAAGGGTACAGAAACCATAGACAACAGAATTTATAGAGGACAAAATCATGCCACTTGGCTTCTGTATTTAACCAAATCATCTCCACAGAGAGTTTTCCCTCTGACTTGCTCAACAAGGCTGACTACAATCAAAGCTCCTACTTGACACTCCATTGTCACAATTGTCACAAATGTCAGGAAGAACAAAAGTAACAGGGGAAAGGATAGAATTTAGAAGCAACTCACACCTATCCTGATGAAATCCCAATTGACTGACTGCACATCAAGTAGATATGGTCCAACGATACTATTCTGTAGAGTTTGATGGTTGTTTTTACCTACTACTCAGTACTACTAAGAATAGACACTGCTTCTGTTTTCTGCTGTATTTCACAGTGAATCCCGAGGGCAGTAAAACTGGAAAACCAACTAGGCCAAGGTACAATATGATGAAACTGAATGTAATTTTATTATTTTTTTGGTATGTGTGGGAGAAGTTTGTGACTATTGATCGCATAAGCTTCTCTTTCTTCAGTCTGTCAGTTACCCTGCTTGCTTCCCCTTCTCAGGTACTTTTTATTTCTTTCAACTGCTGAGTTTTGAGCCGTTCTAAAGTCAAAAACAACAAAAGCAGAAAGTGAGGAAAAAGACTAGGACAAACTCTCAAATCCATGCCTTGACGTTTAAGAAGCTGTTGTACAGCCGTAGATACAATCTTTTTAAAGCAAATACTGTTCAAAGATATTTTTGTTTACTTAGATTTAGAAGTTCGACACTGATGACAGTCTCTGAAACTTGATATAATATTTTAGATTCTGGTTAGCGATTGATTGACCTGATGATTAATTCTGATTACGCATCCTCTTGGTTTCTGATTTGATTCTAATCTGCAATTGAAGAGTATGTGTTAGTGTTATTCTAAGGGCTTTAATTTGTCAATCATTGGTGCATATTTCTAGAACAAAGGGTTTGCGAAAGATGCTTTGGAAAGTGGGGTTTTGTGATGATAAAGGTTTGCCAACACTGTGCACTGGAATTAGATCTAGTGCAGGCAACACTAGAGAGGTTTAGCGAAAGGATTGAGAGAATGTGTAAACAAACACATCACTTTTTTTGGTATGTTTGCGTTTGAAAGGGTTCTTCGGTATCTGGCTTTTGCAGATTTGCATTGGTAGCTCCGGGAGGCAGAGATGGATGGAGAAAGTCAAACGCGACGTCCACGGGATAGATTAGGCCGAACCAATGGGACTCGCGGGACCGCAGACATCTGCTCGCCCTCACTCATTGTCGCTTTCTGTCTCCTTCTTAAATCCTTCCCTCTACATCGGCCTCCATCTCTGGCTGTTCTTTATCCATCTCTACCTTCTTGACTGCGCTCAAGGATTAAAGAACAATGTTACATGTGTATTCAGCGTAAATCGCATTAGCGCCCAGTGGGAGTTGGCAGAGTTTCCATGTGTGCTGCTGACATGGCTGCTACGCCTATAGAGAGCAATCAGCAACAGCGTTGCCTTTGAATGACAGCAAAATGGCAAGGATAAAGCTTTTTCTAGTATATTTCTTATTTAATTATGTGCTACTGAGGAGAGTTGCTTATGGTACAGGTAGGCAACTACACATTTGTCTGCTGTATGCCAAGGAAAAGACACCAAAGAGAGGTTTTAAAAGGTGAAATATCATAAGTTCTTAAAGAAAGCAGATGTATCTGTGTGGATATAGTCAGGGTTTGACACTGTATACCTTAAAAGGCCTATTTAGTGGGTGAATATCATAAAATGCTTGAATCAATATTCGTAATGCTGTTTTAAATGTTTTTCTGCGTATATTATGAGCGTTGTTTAGCACAATATCTGATATCAAATGAACAGTGGTACTATGCAAGATTTCAGAATCATCTCTGTGATTGAGATATTAAGGCCTACCGTGGCTGTTATAATTACCAAGAGTGTTTTATACAGTGATTTCATTGGGGAAAAAAATTATCGGTGTCAGGGCATGATGAAATGTTCCGGATGCATTTCAGTTTAAGAGTCTGAAGGAAGCCAAAACACATTTGTTTTCCTTCCTAGCTTTGTAATGATGTGGTCCCAGTGTTTCTTGATCTGACAGCATAATCCCTTGGGTCGTGCCGTGTTTTTTTTTTTTTTTTATTGTTTCCCCCTAAACTGAAAAGAAAATACGAATGTAAACATATTTTACCTCTTCTGTTCAATAAAATCACACTCCCTGAATGGACACAGAATGATGCATATTTAAATGGTACCAAATATTCATGTTTCATTTTATTTATCGATTGTGCCTCAGAAGGCATTTAATTATTAATTTTTTTAAGTAATGGTGTGAAGATGCTGGTCATAGCATGAAATAAAATATTAGATCAAGATCGCAATGTTTGTATTTCATTTCTATAAATGGTACTTACCTCAAACTTTTGATAAAAGATGCTATTATTTTTAATCCAAATTCCACTTGTTTTTTTTTTTTTTACTTGTATTTCTGCAATATATCTTATATTGCAGTTATTAGGCTTAATCTGTACTGGGAAATCTACTGGTTTTGGCATCCATTTCAAATATTAAAGTACATTTTTTCATAGATGGAAACCATATTAAGTGAATGTAAAATGCTTTTAAAAAAACTTGAGAATACTGGGGAAATATGCTAGTCTGATTTATGCTAGCAGAACCTCTGTTTTCCGGAATTCCAACATGGTAGAAAAATGAAACATTTAAAAAAAATCTGCTCTGGAAGAAGAACCAGCTAACAAAATATAGAGGTTAAAAGGAAGATAATTATACACAAAAGCTTGCAGTCTGAATTAGTGGCTTCTTCATGTGCAATCCAATGATGATCCAACAGAGGATGCTGTTTGACTACAAAGTCTTCATTTGAGGTACCATCTATACTGTTCTGATTCTCACTCTGTAGTTCAGAAGACACAGTAACTGCCACATTTCTGCTCACTTGCACATTATTCTGTATACATGTACAAAGACAGAAATAGCAAAGTCTGGAGTATTCCAAAGTCTGGAAATCATATTTTGTTTTTTCTTGTATGCTTGGAAAATTTGCAGCAAGTAAAACAAAGAATTATAGAAATTGCTAAATATGTTTTATATTCTACACAATTTCTAGGTCACTACTTAGTACTTTGTAATTTTTTATCTTTTATCTTTCAGGATTTGCAAAAACAATGTCAAACTAGAGAAAAGTCCAAATACAAGTCTTCAGGTCTCAAATATTATTTTAAGTATAAAATTTTTTTAAATGTTTTTTATTTATTTTTTTGTGACAGCATGGTGGCTCAGTGGTTAGCAGTATCATCTCACAGCAAGAAGGTCGCTGGTTCAAGTCCCAGCTGGGCCAGTTGACATTTCTGTGTGGAGTTTGCATGTTCTCCCCGTGTTTGCATGAGTTTCCTCAGGGTGCTCCAGTTTCCCCCACAATCCATAGACATGCGCTATTAGGGGAATTGGGTAAACTAAATTGGCCGTAGTGTATGAGTGTGTATGGGTGTTCCCAGTATTGGGTTGCCGCTGGAAGGGCATCCGCTGCATAAAACATATGTCGAATTAGCTTGCATTTCTTTCTACTGTGGCAACATCTGTGAAATAAGAGACCTAGCTGAAATATTCCAAAAACTAACCCTAACTCCAACAATAACCTTGAAAATTGAACTATCATGGCAGGGATAGAAGTGTTTTCACCTATAGTCCTTTTTTTTTAATGTTTTAAATTTAAAGGGTCATGAAACACCAAAACACATTGTTTTAGATGTTGACAGCCATATATGTGTCCCACAATGCAAAAAACCCTATTAGGGCACACATATTTCAAAAAAAAAAAATTTTAATTGGTTGTTTTTGTGTTGTTTAGAGCAAATTCGTTGTTCTCATTTTAAAGTAACGTCATGGCGATGAGGTCATTTGTGTAAATTCCAGCATAGAGACTGGCTGTCTGTCCAAAGTGAAGTCATTGAGTTTTCAGCACATCTGTTCATTAAATCATGAGAAAGATTTAGTTCAAACCAATCAGCACGCTCTTGTGAACAAGATGCAACTTCATTAATATGCATGATATAGCTTCACAGACTCCTTTTACCCGTTACAGTGTTTAGAGAGACGCCACGCTGTGTTGCCAACTGTAAACAAATAGTAGAATTGTTCAGAAACATGGCTTGTCAGTGTTGCGTTTATAAATGTGCCGCAGCACATTTGTTTCCATTTCTCCACGATGAGAGCACAGCTGAATCCGTTTGGATAACAGTGGTCTGCTAACACGCAACAAAAATATGTTTGTAAGGAACATTTTTTTTTTTTTTTTAACCAGGAAGCTTTTTTATTCTGGAAATGTTGAAATTTGGATCTGCCACTCGTCTTAAAAAAAAAAAAAAAAAAAAAGATGCGAATCCAGTTAATGTTGATTGTCCTGTCTCTATGGATTTGGTAAGTGTGCAATCAATATTCTTTGTTTATGTTTATCGAGATGACAAAGTTAGTATCGCCAGCAGTACTCCTTCAGTTTTTAAAGACATACCCTAGTCAAAATGACTTACTAAGTTTACAGTAATATCACTACAATATTATGGACTAAAAATTCTCCACTTCCACACAACTCTCAGATCAGCTGTAAATGCTGCTTTCCCAATTATTGTTTATCTCTCCTGCGTCCGTGTTTGTGTTGCTGCTGTGAAAATCAGCTGTAGTGCATGTAGTAAGACTCCCCTTTTCATGCAAACCCCCTCCTTCTTTACCACTTGACACTCTCACCTAAACACAGTAGCAGATTTAGTCATGGGCAATATGAGTGATCGCCCAGGGCGACATCCCGCTGGGGTTGGCACAGGGACACAAAAAAAGTGCCCCAGTAAAATCTTTGAGATAAGATTTACTTTATGCAAGTGTATTAAGCGGTTATTCAAGAATAAAGAAGTAAGGGGCCATTCACCATTCAATTCACAACTCAAGTTTGCTATTCTTCATGTGCAACCGAAACAACGCTGGTGAAAACAAATTGACGCATGTACGCAGAAAGCCATTCTTTCACCTTACACACGCTGTTCCTGATCCCGGTTGTTTACATGCACGCCGACATGCTAGTCGACAAAACAAAAGTTTATATAATATAATGATATTGTTACTTCGACAAAGCATGCCTAATAAGCAGAAAGGGGGAATAATGAGTCGGGGAGGTAACTAAGACTTCATAACATTAATTCTTGGCCATGAGTTGGGTCTAATAAGACAACAGATTTTTCTATAATACCTATATTTTTTATATTCTATTGAACTGTCATAATTATTCATGCTAAGGTCTTAGAATATTTGTGTTATTTTTTTAGAATAATAGTTGTGCAATACTAATAATAAACAAATTGTTATATTTATTGAAAATAAATAAATATATTTAAATGTATTTATAATAATTATTTTAAATGTATATATTTAAATATATATAAAATCAACCACATAGTGTCTTTATTTCTAGGTGGATGTTTGGAGTTTCACCCAGGGTGCCATTTAAACTTAACCGCCACTGCCTAAACAAAGCTGGAATCACCCACTCCAAGGACTACAGACAGTATACACAAGACATGTCACTCATATTCTTTTGAATAGGGAAAAGTGTAACTGTCAATATGGCGAATGAAGCCCCGCCTTCTAGTACAGGAGACAATCAGCGACCACTATATGCTGAATAAAGCTCGCCTTCTATCATCGGGGGAGAAGGAGAGTGAGGACAAGCGTGCTTTGGCCCGGTTCGAAGCAACTGTACATAGTATGAGACGGCCTTAAAGAGACTTTGAACACTTTCCTGATTTTGTGTGAAAACACCCTGCTGATACAGGGATTTTGTGGCCCTTTACATTTAAAATGGCCTTTTTAATAAATGGTTATCCTCAGAAGAGCAAAACCATCCTAATTCAGCTGACAGCATGCTATTGTACGTCAGGAGAAGTGTTGGAGCTTAATTTTTGTGAAACTGACACTGTATATTATTATGCAAAGACACAATTTTATTTAACTTTTGTTTGATTGGCCATTATGCTGTCTGCTGTTTAATATTGAAGTCTTTTCGTAAGCACAGAAGTGGCATGCTGAAGGGCATTTTGCCTTTGCTTGAGGGATGGATGGATGGATAGATGAGTGAATGATGTAAAGCCAATCCTGACGAGCTTCAGACATTTCTGAAAAAGATGAAGTTGCAGACTCATATTTTCACACATACTCAACACACACACACACACACACACACACACACTGATACCTCAGCAGTCTGTCTCGTTTCATAAAGAGGATTACACATCAGGCACAAGGGGATTTCCTGAAATGGGACACTCACATGCTGTCTGTCTGTCTGTCAGTTGTTCAAGTTGTAACGATAACATTGCTGGACGGTGGTTCACTCTGACCGCCAAGGTTGAGCAGGGGACAGATGTAAGATCTGATCCTCCAGGGTCATGGAGAGGAGGAACGTCTGTCATTTCTGCTCTCCTACGTCTCATTTGTTTCCGTATTCTTGGCATGATGTGTTGCTAGAAAGATCCTAATGGAATTAATATAAATGACAGTGATCGCTCTTCCCTCCTTCTGTTGATCTAGTGTGGTCATTAAATGGAAATTTAAAGGCTCGAGGGCCAAATCAGTTCTAATTCAGCTGATGACCAAAATACGAACTTGACAAAAAACATTAACTTTTTTTAATTGATTATTTTTCATTATTTTGCATGATAATGGTGATACATGTTTGAGCTGCATTTTTCAAAACAACCTGCTAGATACCAACCATTGGTGCCAATAGTTTTGCTTTAGGTTTACAATGTTTTAAAATCATTCATTTGTTTTTTTGTGGCTCAGTCCATTTATTTATCAGGGTCACCACAGTGGAATAAACCACCAACTATGGCCAAATTGGTTTATTCAGTTCACTTATACTGTGTGTCTTTGTACTGTGGGGGAAAACGGAGCACCCAGAGAACACGGGGAGAAAATGCAAACTCCACACAGAATGCCAACTGATCCAGCCAGAACTCAAACCAGCGACCTTCTTGCTACGAGGCAACAGTGCTAAAGACTGAGCCCAAATGACACTCAAATGACTTGCATTGTAAAACTCCGGATTTGGGGTGTTTCGTATCAAGCCACGGTCACACTTTCACCCCATTGACTTCCTTTCTTACGCATGTGAATACGGCAGACCAGAAACCAAATGTTGCTGCATCACATGATTGCGTGAGACCAATAGGAGATCAAAACTTGACCTCACTATCTTTATCTGCTGGTTAAGTGTGATGTCACACGAAGTGGCTTCCAGGTCCAAGCACTCTATCAAACTGCATGGGGAGACTCATGAAATGGAAATAATAAACATTTACAAAGTGCTGTAATACTTTCGAAAATTACGATTGAAATATATATAAATGCCTAATATCCGATGGCCAGAAAGTGATTCATTTTTTTATAAATTGTTAAAATTTAGTTTTTTGTTATGCAGCAAGCCAAGAGATTGTTATGTACACTATGACTATAAAAAATTCACTTTAATGTTTGATATGAATAAAAAGTGTTCATGAAAGAATATTTTCTCAGTTCAAATGAGTGGCGGCTTGGACCCGGAAACAGTATTACATACGCCACCTACACGTCACCACTTAACAAGCGAATTGATGTATAATCCTATTGTTTGATTCTGCTCCTTTCCGCAGCACTGTCTGAAAGAATTTTGCAAGCTTAAACTGTAATGTGACTTCGTGCTTTAACGCAGGAGTGTTCAAATTTGGTCCTGGAAGGACCTTCTCATACAGAGTTTAGATGATCCTAATCAGACACACCTGAACCGGTTAATCAAGCTCTTATTAGTCATAGAAGCTTCCAGGCAAGTGTTAAGGCCAGTTGGCCCTCCAGAACCAAGTATGGGCACCCCTACTTTAATGTTTGAGCTACAATGGAACATGCACTTTCACTAAATCAGGTACTTTTCATTCTCCTTTTTATTTTTGATTGTACCAGAACATTTCAGAGTTCCCCGTTCAAAGCCATATCCCAGTAGAATTTCAAAAACAGTTTAAACAGCTAAACTCTCATTTAAATAGTGTTGCATAAATGTTGTTTTATGGTTATATAGCATTACATGTTTATACTTTGCGCTGTGGCAGCCAATGTGCATTTGCCTCATGCATTTGCCTCACTGGTATGCCATTGGAGCTTCTTTTACAGTGAATGGTTCTTTTTTTTTTTTTGGAAGGTGAGACCTATTTGCTATTGCACATTTATTTTTATATATTTAAGTATATTTTTGACAACTAAAACTACAATATATGTGTCAAAATTATACAGTTTTCTATATGCATGTATGACGAAATTCATGTTCTATGAATGTATTTTGTATATTACTACTGTCAAACATTTTTGATTAGACAAA
The DNA here is from genome assembly GCF_052040795.2 of Danio rerio. NCBI lineage: Eukaryota > Metazoa > Chordata > Actinopteri > Cypriniformes > Danionidae > Danio > Danio rerio. The sequence goes on from NC_141027.1 coordinate 22,425,078, forward strand.
GCAATTTTAGTCTGTATTTTGTTAACCCTCGTATTCTAGATTTTTAATAGTTAAGTATGGATCAATTGAGAGTTTATTTATTAATGTATAAATCTTTATTTTAAAAATAATACACTCATGACTAGTTATATGCCTCAGGTTTCTTTTTTTCCAATGATGTTTGAAGCTAAATATTGTTATGTCTCCTTTAAAAAGATTTTCCTGGCATTTCATTGGCTGTTTGATGTATGCACATTTTCTTTTTAATCATTCCTAACACTGCCACTCACAAGCACAGGCCATTTAATTACTGATATTTTCCTGTAGCAGTGTTTAAGCTTCTTGCCAACTACATCCTGAACAGCTTTCGGGACTACATACCTTTAAGCTCTGCAGCAAATTTCCTTAAAATCTCTTGCAATTTAGAGACATTGTTTAGACCTGCCATATCTCCTTATGCTGACAGCAGGCCATTAGCACTTTTTTTTTTTCCATGTCTGGCCGCAGAGCGCCAGCTTTGTTACCTGTTCCAGGTAAATGGGACTGGGCCAGAACTGAGCCTTGGGCATTCAGAGTAATTAGGCCACTGTGTAACCTTACCTCACCTCACCACACAGAGATCAGACTGCACGGCCAATATTAGCCTACTTCATTTTCATCTGCTCCATTTGTATTTGAATAGTTTCCATCTCATTCTAACTCTGAGCGGATTTCACTATTAGCAATACAATGGTTTTAAAAATAAGATTTCCATTTGGATTAATAATATAAAGATACTTAATCATACTAACTAGGTAAAAAAAGTTAAACAATAATGAACTTGATCAAACGTGACAATAAAAGTGTTTAAAGGGTTATAAGAGGTTTCTTTTTTAACTTCATGAATCAGCGTCTACAAATATATATATTTTTTATTTCATTACTTTATATGTTGAGTTTTACACACAAAAATAAACGTTGATAAGCAATGTTTTTATTTATTTATTTATTGCATTGAAAACAATATAAAATATTCCTAGAGCAGCTGATTTAGATTAGAATAATTGCTAAAGGATCATGTGACACTAAAGACTGGAGTGATGATGAATGAAACCCAGACAGGCTCATTTTGATTACGTACCCATATATAGCCTACTGTACATTTCTGGAGTGTACCAAATACATGCCTTGGTACTTTGCAGTTTTTGTTTTCGCGAATCCGCGAAGAGGCCCCTGTGTATGCTTTTTCAGATCTCAAATTTCTCTCAAGTGCCATTCGTGCCTGCTCTTCTCGTGTAAATCCGTCAGAAGCCGCTGTCGACTGACTGACCAACCGATCCCCCTCCATCACTCACTCATTCACTCACTCACTTCCCTAAACCCAATCGACAGTGTTTTGAAAAGCACTCTAGAAAAAGAAAAGCCCTCGCGGCAGCCTGATTTTTTTTTTTACCACATTTTTAGATTTTACCATATCCTTACCCTGTTATTTACATGTTTATTTTATATTTTAGCTTTTGTTTTTGTCTTAACTGCTTTGTGGAACCATCCTTCACCAGACTTGAACCCTGTTGTCACAATCAACTCCACTCTGCACCTCAAATCATCTAATGTATGCGACGAGCCACTGGACAAACCGGTAACAGCAGAGAAGCTGTACACATGAAGGTAAGCAGTCAGCTGAATAAGCACGAAAGGAATGGCGTCATACTGCCCTGTTGCATTCGTTTTAAAGATAAAATGCAGCAATAGTACATTTGTCTACATAATTCACGATCTCCAGAAAACGTTTTTAGAATGAGCCTTTGTTGCAACGAGTGATCACAAATGAAGATATTCTAAAGAATGTTGGAAACCAGCTGCCTTTAACATCCATAGTATGAAAAAAAAAAGTCAGCAGCTATGTTTTCATCCAAATATGTGAATTAAATGATGTACAAACTTGGAATGTTGCATAAAACAATTGTAGTTCTGGAAAGTAATAATACCAAACCACTTTGAGAGACGGTGGCTTTATTTGGTAAATGTTTCCATTGTAGTCTATGCACATTTGACCATGTTTTTATGCATGTTTGTATGCACACAGGGTGTCTGCAGGGTCTTAAGGAGTTGATAAATTAATGTAGAGAAATTGAAGGCCCTTAAAAGGTATTATAAAGTCTTAAATGCTGTTTTACAAAGTATCACATTTTGTATCATTTATTGATTTATAACATGTATACCCAACAAACACATCTACATTGTAGCGATGTCTGTACGACATTATATTTTTCCAAAGGCAACATCGAGCTTTTGTGTAAAAATGCCACACAGATGTATATAAGCTAAACTTTTTTTTTTTTATATATATATATTTCCCATTTAAGTAGTACACATCAAATTGTAAGCAGTATAACAGTATAAAATGTTTAGATTATATCAAATAATTAACTGAAATTTATAATATAACTGAAAGGGTAGGCTAAATTAAAATGTCAATCGAGAAAGTAAGTTGAAGCTCTGGATTGGAAAATACAGCAGACCAGGGAGCACAGCCATAGACCAGGCACAGTTGTTGGCGCGGAGAAAGCAGTCAGAGAAAGAAATCCAACCGAGAATCCAGTTCAGAGATGGATCCACAGCAGCCACAAGTAAAATAGGCAGTGAAAAAGAGAGATCAGTGCTTGACACAACCGGACTACACAAATGACCACTGATGACTTATTTCACAAGAAGAAAAAAAGCAGGGGTGACGCGGTGGCGCAGTAGGTTGCTCATAGCAAGAAGGTCGCTGGTTCGAGCCTCAGCAGGGGCAGTTGGTGTTTCTATGAGGAGTTTGCATGTTCTCCTCACGTTTGCGTGGATTTCCTCCGGTTGCTCCGCTTCTCCCACAGTTCAAAGACATGCGGTACAGGTGAATTGGTTAGGCTAAATTGTCCGTAGTGTATTAGTGTGAATGAGTGTGTATAAATGTTTCCTAGAGATGGGTTGCAGCTGGAAGTGCATCCGCTGCATAAAACATATGCTGGATTAGTTGGCAGTTCATTCCACTGTGGTGACCCCGGATTAATAAAGGGACTAAGCCGAAAATAAAATGAATGAATGAATGAATGAAATGAAGCCATACTCTTCTTTGTCGTTGTTGAATGAGACGCTGAATGGTCTGTTGAAATTTAAACTGATTCATTGATGATAAATAAATGTTGTACAGTTGTCGTCCATGCACAACCTAAAGCAACGGCCATTTAAATCGCAACCTTATGACACCGTCGTGTCAACCTTCAGCAACAATGTAGTTCCTCAACCTTTTTACAAGGTTGGTATACAACGTTGTAGGAAGGTTATTACGTTGAGGCAACGTTGTGTGTTTGTTGGGTAGTTGTATGCTAAAGCTTGTCTAAATTAAATCTGTGAAAATTGGGATGCTGTGTAGTTTATAAAATCGTGCTAGTATATAATCCTGCTAGATTTGACATCACGTTGCTTTGTTTACTGCAGTGACCAAGGCAACAGCGTTATTTCTGCAGTTCTTTAGGCAAATATCACCTGATTGATTAACATTTTTCTTCAGTAAATGAATGTTTTAGTTTTGGATCAGTTTCTTACAGTCTGTTTTAGTAAATATAATTCAAGTTAAATTGTCGCCAATGTTACCAGTTGAAACCGAAAGTGTTTATGAGGCCTTAATGTATAAAAAGAGTCTAAAACAGTCTTAAAATGTATTAAATTCACTCTACGATTTCTGTGTATCCTGTGCACAGCTTTACATTTCTATTAAGCGTTTTTTATGCCCCCCCGCTATGCACTGAACCACATCTACTGTACTTCACATGCTATTTTATCAATTGACTTTCATCATGTTAGATGGAGATACTTGTGTTTTTCCACCTCCACATCAACATTCCTCTCTTTTCCCTCCCTCAACAAGTAATTCACTAATTTCATCCATCCATCTTTCATCCTCCTCTATTTCCACATGCCCTCCCTTCATCTGTCTCTCTCTCAGTTTTGCCCCTGTGCTCTTCCACTGCTCTACATTTATCTCCATTAGAGATGTGCATGCATTCAGTGAGGGTCTGAGAGAGAGGGAGAGAGAGTTTATTGCTGTCTTTCTCTCTGTTTTCAAATACAAAGACACAACCATGGTGAAAGGCTTTCTTCCAGAGACTTGACTTTCTTCTATTATATTGTCTTCTGGTTCGCCTTTGTAACCTTATTTAGCTTTGTTTGGCTTCTTCTACCCTCTCAGTGATCTGTACTGAAGTTTTTTATCATTGTTTCACAGTTGCCATTAGATTTTTAGGCGGTTCGACCAAGTTTTTTTTTTTTTTTCGTTGTTGTTTCTGTTTCTTTTGTTGGAGATATTAATCACTGTCCTTCAGTTTTCTCCAGAGAGCATTGTGTTGGTATTGCTTTCTGTGCATGTGCAGCTCTTGTTTCTTAAATGTTCATGAGCAAAAGAGTGGCTAAGAAAAGTTTAAGCGATCATAGACTGCTCCACAAGATAAGCATCTTAATTACGCTGCCTTCTAAAACGAAAGCTTCTAAAAAAAAAAAAAAAATCTCAATGCTAAATGCTGTCGGCTCAATAGGAAAAATGGCTAAGGCTCATCAAGGCTATCAATAACAATAATAGTAATAATAACGATAATTAAAAGAAATTGTGGTGGCACAGTAATTAGCACTGTCATCTCACAGCAAGAAAGTTGCTGGTTCGAGTCCCAGCTGGGCCTTTCTGTATGGAGTTTTCATGTTCTCCCTGTGTTTGCCTGGCTTTCCTCCGGGTGCTCCGGTTTGCCCTAGTCAGTGCTAACTTTTGAGCCAGATCTTGTTCCGGGAAATGTCAGATATTTGTATTTTGCATTCCAGTTTTTATATTAACTGATCTGGCATTACTTTTGCGTGGTGTGTGTGTGCATGCTTGAGAGAGAGAGAGAGAGTTAATGATTCAGAGCGAAAAACAGCAAGCAAGCTGTGTGGATTGTGTGTGTGCACACATAAAGGTAGTCACTTTCGACCTATCAGCTTTCTTACATTTTACAATCACTCTCAATGGTGGGTGATTATTGTTTCGCCTGTGAAAATAAATAATGGCATAGTGGCCTACATAAATAATAGCTGTATTTTCAAAATGCCAGAGGCGGTCAAGCCTATATTATTATTTTTATTTTTTTTATTTTTATTTTTTTAAACCACGTGTACATCTGATAATGAGCCTGATCAAAAGAGATCTTGAGAAGATGAAACTCCGCGAATATATTAGGATAACGGGAAACAAAAGCAAAGCAATCTTAAGTCAGCCGAAAAACATGACTGAAGAGGTAACCGTAGGCTCTTCTTGAAGATTAGACGGAGTGAGTCATTTTCGCTTGGCACATAATAGTGAAGTGAACTGAATGTCCAACACAATCTCACGGCAATTCGTAACTTATTCATTTAGTGGCTAATTCGTATGTATTTGTACGATCTAATTCGTACAATTTAGTACGATTTGCTTATCCCCCAATGACGGTTGGGGTTAGGGGTGGGGTCAGGTGCCATGCCTCCTTTTTAAAATCGTACCATTTCGTACGACTGAACTCGTACGAATTCGTACGAATTAGCCACTAAACTGGCAAAACGTAAAATACTTACGTTTTCTCGTGAGATCAGGCTGGAATGTCAGTGGTGTTAGTAAACTGGATATCGATGTTTCATATGATTTATGTTTGTAGCTACATGTTTGTTTGTTTGTTTGTTTTAACCAATGTTGACCCATAACATTATATTCTATTGCACAAAATAATTAAAGACCATTCAGAAATTTAATATTTTTTTCTGTATAAACCATTTAATAATGCCATGTTCAAGGAAAACTGAAATTGCGTGGTGGATGTCAGTCGGGGTAACTTTTATTTCCTTGTTTTTTTCTAGTAATTATCCATTTACAAACTAAGCACTGCCCACTGTCTAAAGACATGCACTATAGGTGACCTGAATAAGCTAAATTGGCCCTAGTGTATGCGTGTGAATGCGAGAGTGTATGGATGTTTCCTAGTGCTGGGTTGCAGCTGGAAGGGTGTCCACTGTGTAAAACATATGCTGGATAAGTTGGCGGTTCGTTCTGCTGTGGCGATCCCTTATAAATGAAGAAACTAACCCAAAAGAAAATGAATGACGAACAATTACATTTTAATAAAAGAAACTGATGATAAAATGTGAAAACTAATATTAAAATAGACAATTATATTTTATTAAATTAATTATACAATTAAATGATATTCAGATTTTTCTCAAAGATGTCACTTGAATTTGTATTTGAATTTGTTTGAAACACGTTTTTTGGTTGTTCTGCAAACATCTGATGACATTTCTTGCCAATTTTAAATAAATGTTTTCAGTTTGTAAAGTTAAACTTAAAGTTAACAATTGGTCAATTTACAACAAATGAAAAACTTTGCTATTTTGATTATTAAATTGGCTTGAGAAAACCAAAATACTGTTATACTACATAAACGTATTGTACTTCAGTCTTCTTCTTCTTTTGGACTAATTTCTATATGCATATCCTCCTTGACGGTTCATATACAACCACAAAATTTACACCAAATCTCCAAACTGGTCTGACTCGGGTTGCTATGTCTTTTCCAACTGATCCGACTTACAGTTTTCCTAAAACTGACCTGGAAAATTCAGAAAAGTCCCATTGACTTAACATTGGACCAAACTTAATGACCTCATAACTTCCGCCAGACTGTCATACAGACTTAAAGTTGGGCTCATTTAGCTCAGACCACCAATCTGCCAATCACTGATGACCTTTCAACTTACTAGCCACAACCTCTTACGTCACCTTTCAACTGTCCCATAGACTTTCATTGTAAAAAACTGTCATTGACTTTACATTGGACATACTAACATACTAATCCTTACTAAAAAATACTAACGTCATGCTACATACTAGCAACATGCTAATTCATACTATGAACACCTTAGCAACCTCCTAGAAACACCTTAGTAACCACCTAGAACATCCTAGCCACGTCTTAGCAATCACCTAGAACAGCCTAGCAACCACTTAGAACCTTAGTGACCGCCTAGCAACGCCTTAGCAACCATCTAGAACACCCTAGAATCACCTTAGCAACCACCTAGTAACAACTTAGCAACCACTCAGAACACCCTAGCAAGCACCTAGAAATATCTTAGCAACCACATAAAAACACCCTAGCAACACCTTAACAACCAGTCAAAAAAACCTTGCAACCGCATAGCAACACCTTCACAACCACTTAGAACACCTTACCAGTCACCCAGCAACACCTACACAACTAGTCAAAACACTTTATCAATGCCTTAGCAACCATTCAGAACACCCTAGCAACCACTTATCAACACCTTAGCAACCAGTCAACACCCCCCTATCAACTGCCTTGCGAGAAACATGCCAATTCAGACTAGAAACATAAGTGAAGTTTATTTATAAACTATTTTCAAGAAGATCACGTGATTATGATTGAACACGGCTGGTTCTGCATTAACTATGTCTGATCCACCAATCAGACAATTTCTATCCCACTATAAAGAGCCAGGGTTTCTCACTACAGTCATCTTCAATTTAAAGAATCCCCCCCCCCCCTTCCACGCCTTCTCTTCCACCTTTTCCTTCATAGGGTCTCACGGTGGCTCAGTGATTAACACTGTTGCCTCACAGCAAGAACGTCACCAGTTCTAGTCCTTAAACAGGCCGGCTGTTGTTTCTGCGCAAAGTGAGCATGTTCTCCCTGTGCTTGCGTGGGTTTCACCCGGGTTTTCTGGTTGCCTCCCACATTCCAAAAACATGCACTACAAGTTGATTAATCAATCTAAGTTTAGCACAATAGTCAAACTCGCATCCAGCAGCAAATCTCTTCATAACAATAATTTTCTGTCATCAGCTCTTATCAAAAAAGGGGAGTTCTCGAGATCTACCTGAGCTCAAAGCTGCCCTCTCGCCCCGTTAACGGGAGGGAGCCCAGGGCTCAAGGACCTTTCGAGCTCAGGTTTCTCTCCCTAACAGCATGCCAAACTTGCTTGCAATCAATTATCAGCTAAGTGTGAACTCTTGAAATGTAGTTATCTGTCTGCCAACTGTTTCAAACTTCATAACTACTTCAATGATTTAAACTTTGAAACTACCATAAACTTTTACACTAGGCTTTATCAAGCCTCCATAAAGTTTGCTTCCGAACTTTTCTAGTTATACAAATTGTCATTAAAATGCTATAAAAGACCATGATTTTATTTGAAAAATTCTAAGAAATGTTGAGACCTACAAACTCGTACCTAATTCAAATTATTTTCAAATATGTCCACATGCACAACACCCACTCATTCATTCATTTATAAAACTCAGCGACTATTTTCCCTTAAAATGTACATTATTTAAATAAAAAAAGCATTGATGTAATGTTCACTAGGCTATAAAACAGAACTACATGTGTGTTTACACTCTGAAAAACACTTGCCTATCTTGTATTATCCAGTTTTACATTTAACCAGCTGCTGTACGCCCTGATTGGTGGTCAGAGGTCATGTGATGGAGATAAGATAAGAAAAAGGATGGGAGGCATTACTGATGAGCATAGTGACGTGGATCATTTCTTCCACTGAATGCAATTAAAGTTTATTGATCGGGATGTAACTCCATCTCTCGCTATCCTGAGATCCACTGTTTTAGGATTCTCTCTCTCTCTCTCTCTCTCTCTTTCTTGTTCTCTGATTGCTTGCTTTTGGCAGTCTCATCTCTTCCCATTGTTTTCCTAGGGGACAAAATGGGACTTATTTGAATTACATTTCCTCTGTTTTTCTACTGCCTGGCCATTTCGATCATTATCACTGTCAGCCCATCTGTAGTTACTAAGTTCATTTGCTCAGTTGCTGGATAAACTCATACCTTGTCTTATCTGTATCTCTCCAGCACTGACTGATGCAGCTCTCCAGCATTTCCTCCTGGATTTTCCATTATAGTCAATGTGTGAGACACTCTTTATATGGCATCGTCATTTCATAGAGCTACATTTATTCAGGCTATATCCATAGAATAATTAAATGTGCGCTCAGTCATTTTTGTTTCTGTCATGCATGGCTTGGAGTTACAGTACTCTGGCACTGAAATGACGTGGATTTAATATTATGGAAAATTCAGTGTGAATGGATCATTCAAAGTTTAGAAATGTGCTGCGTCATAATTTGCATACTATCTATTGTAAATAGTATTCAAAATACAATTAGTTGAATGTTAAAACACGCACTAAATATTTAATTAAAATAATGAATGAAAAACAAGTTTTAAAGGTGTATATGGTTATTTAGTGATTCATCATGTACGAGTTACCGTGATTCCTACTGTACGTGTTAGTTAGACTGTAAAAAAAAGTTGGCTTAACATAGAATTTTAAGGCAACTTGCTGTAGAGCATTTTTTTTAGTTAACTCAAGTTAACAAGTCAAGTGCAGTACTTGAGTTAAGTCAACTTAAAAAATAGCTTTACAGCTTGCCTCTGTGTTTACACCAGATGGCGTATTCGCTCGTAAATAGACATGTGAACATTTTGAGTTTACTTGCTTCATTCGCGCGTCAAATCCGCTTCACAATGGACGTGGATTGGCAGGGCTTCTGTCTGCCCGGTGACTCTAGCTTTGTTGCTGAATGGCTGACATGGATTTGATTGAGAAAATATCTGTTTATGTGCTTTATGAAGGATGAAAAACAGTGTTGATTCATTTGGAGCCATGTCTGAGTCCACTAGATCCATTCTGAGGTGCACTCAGCTTTGTAAACATATGAACTCCTCCAGAAAACTATACCTGGATGATTGAGGCTTTCAGTGGTGCTTCTGACTGAGTCGATCCCAGTTTGATGAACTGTTGTCCGTATCAGAGGGGGTTTTCCCCCTGGACACCAACAACAGGCGCTACTTCATAATCAAGCCCCCACAAGAGCAATCTCCTGATTGGTTAAGCGCTCAACTCAAGCCTCTTCATTCGTGCGTAGTGCACTGCAGGGTGTCTATACGCGTCTTTGCATTGACTTAACATGTAAATCACTGGTGCTTGATGCTTCTTCTGCGTCTGGTGTGAAGGTAGCATTTTTTTTTTTAAAGTGTAAAAACTGGAAGTGCAGATATGAGTGTTCTCTAATAGCTAATATAAATAGTGAGACATGAATGCAGTTAGAATTACACTACCTGACAAGTCTTGTCGTCGATTTCAGTTTTAAGAGCAACAAATAATAACGACTTCTAGTTGATCATTTAGAAAGGTGGCAGAAGGTAGGTTTTTCAGATGATTCATCTGTTGAACTGCATCTCAATCATCACAAATACTGCAGAAGACCTATTGGAACCTGAATGCACCCAAGATTCTCACAGAAATCAGTCAAGTTTGGTAAAGGAAAAATCATGGTTTGGGGTTACATTCGGTTTGGGGCAAGTGCAAGAGATCTGCAGAGTGGATGGCAACATCAACAGCCTGAGGTATCTAGAAAGTTGTGCAGCCCATTGCATTACAAACTACAGGAGAGGGCAGATTTACCAGATGTCGTATTGGACAAGATTATGCCTTGTTTTTTGCTTAAAGGTAAAGACCCCACCTACTGTTTGTTTTGCAAATTTCATATTACTGTAAAACCCATTCAATTAAACTGTCCTGCTTTTTTATGACTGAAGTAGAGTTTTTTTTTTTTTATGAAATAAACTCACTCAAAGAGATATTCAGCAAAGTGTCATCTGGAAAGAAATTTCATATTTTTATCATATAATAGCATTAGATGTTATCTAATTTATTTCATTTATTTGTTTGTAGTTTTTAATCGTATATTTATTAATTAAATATTTTTGCCATGAGAATAGCCGTTTTTGTTGACATGGCATTAAATCAAAATATATGATATGTTGAACATTCGCCCATTCCCACCTTTTCCTTCATAAATGAGTGTGAGTTTGATCTACAATTACAATAGTATCACACATATTTACTGCCTAAACTCAAAACACTGGCAAAGAAACTCGACACAGTGGAACGAAGAAAACCCACTGACAGCTAGTATTTCCAAAGTATTATTGCCAGAACAGCACAGACACCACACGGAAGTATACGGTGTCAGATACGGTGCATCCGGAAAGTATTCTCTGGTCTGATGAGACTAAAATTGAACTCTTGAGTGATTTACCAGGCGTTACATTTGCAGAAAACCAGGCACCTCTCATCACCAGGCTAATACCATCCCTACAGTGAAGCATGGTGGTGGCAGCATCATGCTGTTAGGATGTTTTTTGGCCGCAGGAACTGGAAGACTAGTCAGGATAGAGGGAAAGATAAATGCAGCAATGTACAGAGACATCCTTAATAAAAACCTGCTTCAGAGTGCTCTTGACCTCAGACTGTGGCGACGGTTCATCTTCCAGCAGGACAATGACCCAAAGCACATAACCAAAATATCAAAGGAGTGGCTTCACAACAACTTAACTGTCCTTGAGTGATCCAGCCAGAGCCCAGACCTAAACCTTTTTGAATATTTCTGGAGAAATCTGAAAATGGCTGTACACCTTCACTTCCCATTTAACCTGATAGAGCTTGAGAGGTACTGGAAAGAGGAATGGGCCAAAATTCCCAAAGACAGGTGTACCAAGCTTGTGGCATTATATTCAAAAGGATTGAAACTGTAATTGCTGCCAAAGTGTTGAGCAAAGGCTGTACATAACACGTATATACATTTGGACTTGTCAGGTTTTATATTTTTATTAAATTTGCAACAATTTCAAAAATTATTTTTTCACATTGTCATTATGGGGTATTTTGTGAAGAATTTTGTGGCAATAATTGAATTGAATCCTTTTTGGAATAAGGCTGTAACATAAAAATGAGGAAAAAGTGAAGCGCTATGAATACTTTCCGGATGCACTGTACATGTAAGGGATGTACCATGTAGTACATCAATCACCGACCCAGAAGTATAAATCAGGCTTAAGGCCCAGATTAACTAACCACTTGCACTAAATGCAAACTCTTTTGTGGTTTAAAAACTGCTGAAAAGGTAGGACAGAGTTATTTTTGCGGCTGACATTATCGCTTACACATTTGAAGAAGTTCACCTTTTAAATTAATCACACAATGTGATTTACCAAGGTTTGGAGATGTCAGTTTCCTGGTATTTAGTGCAGTCGTTTCATTTATTACAGCCACACAGGCGATGTTTGGACAGTGTGGTTTGAATGTAAAGTTTGGGGCTGTGTCTGTACTGCTCATTAGTTCCTGCTTGCTTGAGTGTGAGTTTAAAACTTCATTATCCTCCCAAGGAGAGGCTGCTGAGACATGAAGCGTCAGCCTCTGCCTTCTGTTGCTCCCATCGCTTGAATCACAGCAGAGAAAACCCATCGCACACACACAACATTTGCCTTCTGCTGACTAGATGAAGACCAGGGAATACTGCTCTTACCCACCACAAACGCTTACATTCACACATTTCAATTTTATTAAGTTCTGAGGGACTCCAGTGAATACTGTGACACACATTTCAGTGATTACAGTCTCTATTGGTGTTAATTAAGTTGCAGTTTTAATTACTTTCTGATTCTGAGACTTTAAGATCTTTAAAGAGAGCATATCTTGAATATCTGAATTGACTTTTTCCATGTTAAAGTGATACCATCCCTGGAGTCCGTATTGGAACTAACAACCATAAGATATTCAAATTTCTGGTGGTTGTGGATGCCAAAATTTAACCATTAAAAAGATGGTAGGAACGTAAAAGAAATGTATTGTATTCCGCTGGTTTTGAAGTATATATATCTACACAAGCTAACTTTGTTACTCAGGCCAAAACACAACCTTAGGCATCTGTGAATGAGAAAGTCGTCAAGTCGAGCTTTATTGTCATTCTGTTACATGTGTGGACATACAGAAGAACGGCATACTGTGTCTTGCAGGACAATGATGCTACATAGATTAATCATAAATACAAACACAACACTGGACATAAGAGCTATTTAAAAAAAAAAACTATGCATAACTAACATATACTACTGTATATTGTCATATGGTGAACCATTGCTCATCACAAAAAACTTATCCAAGCAGAGAAACATACTAATTTACAGAAGATGCTCAGTGTCTACTACAACTACTAAATATCTTTAATGGTAACCAGTGTGTGTAGAATAACAAATCACAAATACTCAAATTAATGTAATTGAGTATTTTTTTCTCAACAATTGTAATTTACTAAGTAGTTTTACAAATGTGTACTTGTACTTTTTCCTTTTTTTTGCGCTGTATTGTTACTTTTACTCCACTACTTTCCTTCAGTCTGCAGGCACTACTTTCTTTTTTATTGTCTATGGGGATTGGCTAAAGTAGAATTATCAGTCCTGTGATTCCTGTCTAATCAAATCACATAGAAATTATATAGCATCATTCTAAACTACCTCACGACATGGGTGCTTCATAAATGCAGTAAAGCATTTGGAAGCATTAAAAGTGTCCTAGAAGATGTCCAAATCCTTACATGACCCAGAGACTGTTTAGACCAGGGGTGTCCAAACTCGGTCCTGGAGGGCCAGTGTCTTGGGAATTTTAGCTCTAGCTGGTTCAGGTGTGTGTGATTATGGTTAATCAAGCTCTTCCTAGATATACTACAAACTTGATGGCAAGTGTGTTGAAGCAAGTTGGAGATAACCCTCCAGGACCGAGTTTGGACACGCCAGGATTAGACTGTATGTCAGTGATGAGAAGATAATGGATGTTTACTGTATGATGACTGAAATGCCCTTAATCACTATAGCACTACAGAATGTTGTTTTCACACACGCACACAAACAAATTGCATGTAAACTCATCAGCCTTTCACAGTGTTAAACTCAATACTCATTACTCTTGAGTACTTTTAATAGGGCTACTTTATATTCATACTTTCAGTAATATTTACAACAGATATTTAAACTCTACTTTTGCTACATTTTTGGGCAAGTAATGTTACTTTAACTTGAGGATGATTTTTCAGTATTTCCACCACTAATGGTAAGACACATGAATGCAGTAAACATTATTTCTCATCATTTGATGGAACAAAACTCAAATGTGCATGACTAAAATTTAAGAAGAACAATAGTATTCTCAATAAATATGCAAGAAAAATATCTTCCAGGGCATTCTGGTTATTCACCATATAAAATTAGGAAACTTATCATACCCCCCTGCAATGTCGGAATTGTGTGCAAAGGCTCTGCCTTCTTTAAGAATGCATGTGTTAATTTGCATTTAAAGTAACAACAAAAACGCTCTGTTTTTGCTCTCACCCAAATAGAGGCACATTTGGCTATTTATAAAAAGGGTCCGGACATTTGGAGCTACAACTGTAGACACATTCTGGGGATGCTAGCTACAGTACTTATTTTTAAATCTTGTGCAAAGGGGTATAGTATGACGATGCTTTACATTTTATTTTTATATTTTGTGAAAAAGGGTGGTGCGGTAATGGAGTGGGTAGCGCTGTTGCCTCACAACAAGAAGGTCGCTGGTTCGTGCCTTGGCTGGGTCAGTTCGCATTTTTGTTCTGCAACTGAGTTATTGACTTAAGTGACAATTTATTTACATTACGGAATGTTTTTTTTTTTTTTTAATATATAAGACTTTTAAGACTTTATTTAAAAAAACAAATGTTACACACACTGTTTGCTATGGAATGCAAAAACTTTAAAGCTCATTATCTGAAAATAATACAGAACGCAGATATAACCTTATAATTCTAAGGTGACGAAGTGTATGTACAGGTGTATTACTATATACAACGTTATATGTGCACCTGTTATGTGCAAATTGACATGAAAAGTATGTTGTTAAATACGTGTATTTGAAGTAAATACATCTTGTGATAGTATCACAAGGGGTTAGAAACAAATTGAGCTTTATCGTAAAGTATTGCCTGTGGCAATTAAGAGTCCCATTTTAAGTGATTGCATGACATGTAA